>NW_025943290.1:0-7614 GCF_000764305.2 Hyalella azteca | reverse complement strand
CCAGTCTCATTCAGTCGGCGCGTTGATGAGAAATTGGCCAGTTCATCACGATACTTTGTTGTCAAAAGGGCCAGGATTGCTGCTTGACGTTTTATCCTTACTCACGACAGCGTTCCAACCATGGTTCCAAGTGCCTGACCGTGATGATATCGAAATATCCTACCCGTGAGGTGACCGCGTCATATTGGGAATAGCGAAGCTTAAGTGGCGGCCGCATGAATTTTATTTTTAAAAACGGTAGTTTTACTACAATGAAGAGTTATTTGCTACTTTTTGTAGTTACTTCATCGATGCATATCAATACATATAAATCAGATCTGTTATATAAACCTTGATTTATATCACTATACTTCAAGTAAGATTAATACTTTCGACTCTACTAATTTAATGCATAGCAGTTGTCGCTCATTTAGGACCTCAAAATGCGAAAACAAAGCGAGAAAATCATTTATTTAAATAAAAAACGACTGACGTCGATGAATATCACACACTTAAGTTGGTGCGCAACTTTTCATCGAGTAGTGCCGAGTTTTAATCTTCACATAGGAACTATGAAATTCCTACACATAAAAATTGAGTTACTTGTAGAGGAAGGAATAGGGTTGAATGACCGACTTTTATCTCGTGTTGCTGCTCTTCATGGCTAGCTATTTCAAACCATCGATGTGAATAATATATTTTTGCAATGAATACAATAGTGATTTCAATTATTCTCACCCGCAGAAGAGCAGGAGTGTGATCAACAGCGCCAAAGCTCGAGCACGACGGTCGTGCGACAGATAAGCTCTCCCTCCATTGCTCTGCAAGGTGGCATAGAGTTAAAACTAGGTTTACTTCTTAGTTAAATACATTTTAAATATTCATTGATTGAATGCTCAGAGAATACTATTATAACTCTTGGGATATTTTTGGCAAACGGTTTTTATTTTATAAATCTGATTTAATAAAGTAAAGAACATTTGTCACAGCTTTATTCCTTTAAGTGTGCACTCATGGGAGCTTGAACCATGTGCTTGGATCATGCCAAATGATCCTACCTGCGCAGGTGTGGACGGGAAACATAGTCGCGTCAGCCTGATGAGCGTATCAGTGATACGCCTGCTCCACGCAACGATCATGCAATAGTAAAGCAGAACACCCACTAGTGAGTAGGCAACCACGAACGCTCGTATGCTGCCTCCAGACCAAGCCCCGCCCCCTGTCGTGATTAGTTCATAAGTATACACTCAGAGAAATGGATAAGAATATGTCCGAATAGCGATGCACTTTTTGCCTTATGTGGAAAATCCTGATCCGGGGTATTGTCCGGCAAAAGGGCGTATGAATGATACGTGTAGTGACACAATTCGGAAGACACAATTCGGACACTCTTTCAAACCATTTACAATAATAAATATTTGACCAAACTATCTTCACTACCTCCACACTATCCAACTGAAACTCACATCCATATCCATCGAAACCGTCATTTAAATAGTCCGTCTTTATAAATCAGAACCTTTTACAATCAGTTTACCAATGAATATAATTCTTCAAACAGATTGGTAAAATGATTAGAAGATAGACTTTTTCTGCCTATACACAAACTGAAATTATTTAAATGAAATTTTTCACAAACGTCAACAGATTATTGGATGGCTCACCAATGGTCGAAATTAAAGAGAAGGCGTAGAGGCAAGCCGATGGGTAGTCCCAGGATATACCTCCGGGCAGGCTGTTGCTCAAGGACAAGTAATCTTTAATATCGTCTGTTGAAACCTGTATAAAATAAATAAAACTTTTACAACATGTTCATTTGAAAACAATTATTATTATTTGAATTGAATATTTCTGTTTATAGCAATATCAAATAAATTTATATCAATCTATTTATTTTCTTGTGCAACTTGATTATTCTTGAGCATTTAATTTCATAATTTATGTTTAAATAATCAAACTCTGTAATCAGAGCTCCAATTAGTATCATTACGAGCGAAATAATTATTCAAATTCCTTATTGCGATTGCGTTATTATTCATTCTTATACTGCATTGATGTGACTTATTATTATGCTAGTGCCTCATTTCCTATCCCAGCAATCACGGACAATCAGCGGCGGATGACATAATCATAGACACAGGAGAATGTCTGTGCAATATTTTGCCTTCTTTTAAATCGTTGTTAATGCATTATTTATTTTTAATATTGTTATCATTGTTATTATTTTACCTGATATCCCAGAGTATATAGATCAGCCACAAAGTCGTTTCTCTCGAGCAGAGCTTTAACTTGTTCAGCCCAGCCCCTGTACACTTCATTGCTGATGGTCATGAGGGCAGCATCGTTGGGCAGAGACGAGCGATAGCCCGCATCCTAGCAAAAACATTTAAATTTAACTTAGAAGTTGAATAGATTAAATATATTTATGGCGGTAAAATGCGCACTTTTTGTCGTATGATGAATTTAAAAGAAGTTAACAAGTTGTATAGGTTAAAGTTTGTTATGAAGGTAAAAGAGGTAAGTTGTATAGCTTTTGCAATATGATGAATGGCAATAAAATTAATACGTTGCTTACTCTGAATTCCATTACAAAGATGAAATTAGTAATTTTTACCATATTTTGATGTTATAAATGAAAACTTTTCAGTATTTACCATATGATGATCAGCTCATTTAGATTTCCTCGAATACCTTTTTTGTCGTCAAAGTTTCAATCCATCGTCAGACTATAACTTCTTGCTTACTTGATAGGCTCTGAAAGCCGCTTGCATTTCCGGTGAGTGAAAAATGCTTTTTAGGATCGCATCTTTGCTGCGTACGAGAACCGCATTTTCTGAAATATCCATCACCATCTCAGCCACTACTTGACGTACCAAAGCTCGTCCTGTCAGAACTGCGATGGCAAAAAATATACCCAGCACCACTCACATGTCTGGTCTACCCAGCACCACTCACATGTCTGGTCTACCCAGCACTGCACTCACATGTCTGGTCTACCCAGCACCACTCACATGTCTGGTCTACACAACACCACTCACATGTCTGGTCTGCGTAAGTACTGCTGCGGGTCTCGCCCGATACAGAAGACCAATGCCAAGCCCCCACACGACCTTCGCTGCTCTAAAAGATGCAAAATTCGTAAAATTTTATCGCTCATTTACAAATAAATACTAGAAATTATTTTTGAAAATAAATGTTGTCAGAGTTTTAATACTTCTATAGGCACCGTGACATGTATTTATTGCCTAGTCTGATCATATTCAACATCTTAACCGAAACTCAACGTCTTAACCGGAATTTGCATCATGCTATTTTAGCTTCTTATTTACTAAGCGATTCCAGCCTGCCAACGATTCTAATTTGATGACATATTGGGTGAATGTTATTAATGGTTATTAGTACTAATTTTCTGTTTCCTTTTCAAATATATTTTAACTGAGTTACTGAAAGTATGTTTCATATCGTAAATACAGGTATTTTAACTTATTTCGATTACCTGGATGACTCACCTCGACTATTATGAGAGTCCCGGCGATGAGGTACACTAAGAAGAATCCTACCAAGAGGCAGTGGAAGGGAAGCAAGATAAGTGAACTGCTACGGGCTGTCATAAGGCTCTTGAAAAAGCCTTTGCAATAGCTTCCCTTGCTAGATTTCCATGCTTTCTTAGAACTTGACTCATTATTAACCAGCTTTGTGCTTTTCCGTAAATTTTCACGTCTTCTTGCGTCAGCGTTGAGTGGAGGAGCTAAGACGTTGCTTCGCTTTAGTCCGTCTTTCCTGTGTTCGGGGCCTTTCGGATCGAATATTTTTTGGACGTCTGCGTTACGGGGGTCCATGTAAGGTTTATCCAGTTCGGAACCAGCCCGCTTGTTCACGGTCTGATTTGGATGATCCTGGGTACTTGCGTTTTGATTTTTTTTATTCGTAGCATTCGGAACTGTAGCTATAGTGCCAGCAATCTGTTCTTTGATATAAGTAGTCGAATTATTCGGCAGCTCAGAATTGCTCAGTATGGGCTTGCCCGGCATATTATCAAGCTGACTGGGCTGAAAAACACTTGCTCGCTTTGAAGAGTTTGAAACGAGTCCAGCGTTTGATATTTTTCTTGGATCACTAATACTAATTATATTCGGAGATTCATCCGCAACTTCCTTGGTGTCATTCAATAATCTATATTGCGGACGGGAATCATTCGAAAGTTTCCTACCGTCGACGGTAGGAGACACGAGTCTTTGAACATTCAATGGCTGGGAAGAGACCGGTTGCAGCCTCGACTTGTCCTGCGCATCAAGCCGAGGTTTTTCAATTGCCTTGAGCTCATTTACTTCTGCTTTTAATTTCTCGACTTCTTTCCTGAGGTCGACATAATTCACTGGAAAACGGGAGTACGATGGTCCTGGATTTGAAGTGCGATCACGTTCCACGGTTGAAGATTTGTTAGAATCAATCGATGATGTTGAGCTAGAATTCCTAGTATCAGATTCCGCTTCGTCATTTTCTACAGCACGGCTTACTGTCATAATCCTTTCTTCCGAGCCAACTTTCTCCTCTTCTTTGATGGTGCTTATTCTACTATCGGTCAACTTTCCTTCATATTTATTGGTCCTTTGTGACAAAGTCTCTGTTGACGAAATTTGTGGTTGGAGCTGCGCTGCGCTATCACTGGTTTTTGGCAAGGGTACAAAAGGGGGACTCTGTAATTGCGACGAACTCTCTCCGCCATCTTGCTCCCGCTTCCAACCGACCCCACCGCTCCTTCCGCGTCTGGCGGCGGCTTTTTCTGCGGAATTCGGGCCCGATGGCGCCTCGTCACCGTTTTTGTCATTCAGTCTACGCGGCTTTGTTTTCTCAATTTGTTTCACTGAAGGCATGATTCTTGGGACCATTTTGCCACCTTCACTCACCATTTGCACTGATTCTATATTCTTAGCTTCTGGTGACACTGGTGAAAACTCGTTGCTAAATCTTCTTCGAGCCCCGCCAGTGTTGCTGACCAACTCAGGCTTCAAGGACTGGCGGGGGCGATCATTATATATTCCTATTCTATCGTTCACGAAACTTCGTCCAGTGTTAGGCGTATTGTAAGGCACCTGAAAATCGTTGGTGCTTCTGGATGAGACGCCGCTGTCATACATCGGATTTTTTTCCTGATTCCGATGCATGACTGTAATCTAGGAATCTATATTTTTAACAATGAGCTCTGCACAACGAGATTTTCATAAGAGGCCTTATCACTGAAAAATTTTGTTAAATGTGAAATATTTTAAATCTTATATAATTTCGAAGTTTTCAAGAAGCGGTTACCGGTTCTTGGCCAAACAAGTGGCATTGTATTCTTTGTCTTATCGACAGGTCGATCGCACTGCGGTCAGAGAGGCGTGCATGCACCGGCCGTTGCGGTGGTTGTCATACTCAAAGTACGACTATGGAGCTACCTTTTTAGCGCATTTTCTCATTTATGGAAAAAATGCACTATTGTGCTCGCCATGTCCGTCTGTCTGTCTGTCTGGCTGTCTGTCCGTCTGTCCGTACGTCAGTCCGTGACCTCAAGTTTTCGTCGACGAGAAAATGCGCTCTCTGTCACTCACTGTTGTGAGTACTGAGTTACATTTTTTAAAATAATGACGCGTGTTTACTCAGGTAACTTTTTGCTTTTGAGCTCAAAGAAGTAATCGATATAAAAATTTTTCATTAACAAATAATAAAATTGCAGTATGTAGTAAAACTGTGATGTAGTATGAAACCTACATTAAAATCTGGACAATTTGCTAGTAAACTGTTGTTTTGAGAAAATAAATTGGTACTTCCGCATACTAATTGGCTTTAACAGGAAGCAATTTTAATCAGCGCATTAGCGTATTGTATACTTTTGCTTTTAGTGTTAATGGGAGGTAATGATATCTTTATCTTCAAATGTCATTTTATGCAATTCCCTTAATCGACGAAAAAATGCACTTATTTAAATTTCTGAAAGCTAATACGATAAAAACTACATTAAAATACGAAAAAATCCAGCGTTTGACTTGAACAACATATATAATCGTGATAGTAACTATACGATATTTGACGACAATTTGATTGATTTAGAGATCTCACATAGAATGAACATTCCTACATGAATAACAAAATTTTCATAAAGCATTGCAAAAATGTCCTCAAGGGAATGAAATATATCCTGCTTGAATTATGATGAGTTTATGCCAGGTGTTCATAATATAGATTGCAATTTTTAACAAATGCTCTGGAACGAAACTCACCACTCGAGGTACGCATACAAAGTCATTTTATTCAACAATTTTTATGCATACTAGGCTCCTAGGAAGAAACCAGGTTAGTTCTTCTCCAAACATATCACATCGCCTTGGCAACAACCGGCTATGCATATATGAACGAACGCTTGTCCCGTATTTTCTACGAATTTCAATCTAATTGGCATGATACGAAGTGCAATTTATGAACATGATTTATCACTAGCACTGCAGCTGATACTTCACGAGTCAGTCATTAATTCAAAATACGTATAATACTGAACAACTGATGTTTTACTCATTCATCATCATTCACTCAAAGCTGACATCGAGCAGACATTAATGTAGCCATGGAACCGTGTAGGAAGTTATACTTGGCCCGAGTATTAAATAGTTCTTGGCATGGTGTAGGACATGAGTTGTGACAGTCTAGAAAATTAGTCCCGATATCGATTAGAGTATTATTACAGCGAGTAGGAAGTTAGTCTTAACGCTATGGAATAATTCATAACAGTACTGCCAGGCAACTTTGGCAACGCACGCTTCTGCTGTCGCGATTAGTCACAATTTCTTAGGAACCATGCTGCAGCTCTGAAAAATTTTACCTTCTTGGTAGCCTGAATGATTAATATTTTATCACATTCTCCTAGCTGTTTCTTATTAACATAGAGCGCTATACCAATCATCGTTTCAGAACAGTTAATCCGCATCAAATTATTCAACTCCATAATTGTTATTGATTTATTCCTACACTTCAAATGAATATCTGCTCCTCTTCCGTAAAACACATCAGTATGAACAACATTTATATGCATTAAAACTCATCAGTATGAACAACATTTATATGCAAGTCACCACGTATTATTATATTTGATGATAACGATAATATCCTCAAACCAAACGGAGCGCTGCTACCACGAGAGGCACTCATGAACTATACCTACTGATCATCATTATGTACGAAATTTACATATCAATCATCATATATAATAGATTATAGATTATATATGGTGATACATATACACCTTATATAAACACAGTCATACATAATAATACTATTTGATGCTAAGACTACGATGCTGGAAGTGAAATGGATGTTTCTACTTCCAGAGGCAAACGTTAGCTTCTGACCATTAGTATGAACATTATTACACATAAATCACCATGTAAAATAATATTTGGTGCCGCACGCAAAATAATATTTAATTCACCACGCAAAATAATATTTGATGCACCACGCATAGTAATATTTGATGCTAATATTTTGATGCTGGAACCGAAATGGACGTTGCTACCGTCGTAGGTAAACGTGAGCTACTGACGAGCGCCAGGGGCCGCTATCCAAGGCAAGGCCGTGCGCCGGTCGATGTTATAACTACAGAAC
>NW_025943289.1:1118-2187 GCF_000764305.2 Hyalella azteca | reverse complement strand
CAGGTGGGCATGGGGCATCATACAGTGGGGCCCAGCGACACCTTTCACCATCATCTCGAATATTCCAGCCAGATCAGGCTGATTTCCATACAAAGTGGAGCTGCCAAAATTCTCAATTCCCTCCAATCGTGTTCAAAATCAAAGTAAAATCGACAAATCATATTGCTAACTTTTTGAGGAGTTGTTTTGATTCCTACTAAATGTAACCTAGATTTCTGGCCAACCATCAGCAGCTGTTTCTGAGAATTTTGCGTTTGCTAGCCACTGTCCGCAGATTTGTTAGTAAATTGTTTCGGTAGCCACTAGCGCCATGTGATCGTTGCAACTAATGCATCCTTACTTACTTCCCATCTCTCATGCGTTATGAGATGGTCTTTGGAGCTGTCGTTGGCTGTTCCTGTTAACATTGATGTGGAACCGGATAATAAACTATGATTATGATTTGTTTATCTCAATTTGTTTTCCAGCCCTGGTGCTGATAATATATAATAACTATTTGGACGTGTGTCCACGATAACTGTCAGGCCGGGGTATTACTTTTGATTCTTTTAAATGTATATTCTTTAATAAAAAATTGTGATTTCAAGTGGTTTTCGAATAGGCAGTTGTCACGATAGTCCTCTAAAAAATATAACAGTCATACAGGGAGCTCAAAGCAATGCACTGGAAACTCACACACAGCTTGGTACTATACATTAAAAATATTTTCTAAAACTATTTATCTGGAACTGTTTTCTTGGTTTATTTCTTGTTACACTCCATTCTTTCACCAGACATTGAATGCAGTACAGCATTTCGGTATGCTGATGTCACCGCACTGGTCGCCCACCGTCGACCAGCCCGGCAACCCCAGCGTGTACTCCACTGCGCTGTCGGCTTTCAGGGGCCTCGGCATCTCAGGACAAGCAGGTGTCAACGGAGTCCCTGGTGTGGTGCATTACGATTACTCCAGAGGCACCACTACCACTCCTGGTGGTACCATGGTGCCCTTGGAGTACCAGCTTTCCCACATGCACCACATGCACCAAACCACCGCCACCTCCGCCAGTTTGCTGGGGGCGGATGCTGG
>NW_025943289.1:0-1018 GCF_000764305.2 Hyalella azteca | reverse complement strand
TCAATTCTCACATGTTATTGTGGAGATGCAGACAACGAACGGTGCTTGTGTGGCCATAGAGGGTCTGGGTGCAATGGCCGGTCTCAGCGTCCCAGACTCGCAGCATGCGGTCTGTGCTGCCCGACACGATGATGTTGTCCCTCATCTGACTCGACTTCACGCCCCCAGTGCTGTCTCTTATACACATCTGATGTGTATAAGAGACAGGTAGGTAGCTGGTCCAGTTAATGTGTGCCTTGAAATATTTTCCTGGTACAAACTTGTGATAACTTTCTTCACGAGAAAATACTTACTAGCTTGTTTTCGAGTTGGTTGAAGAATTTAAATAAGCTACCTATGGCTGATTTTACACTTCTAAGGTTCATAATTCCATCAACACAAATATTAGGCATGAAAGATGTCACAGAAAATGACATGTTTAGTAGTGGTCTGGTAAAAAAATATTATATCTAAAATATGTGCGAAAACAGGACTAACGTGTGAGAAATAACGCATTCGAAAATTATCTACGTTTTTTTGTCTAAAAAAATGGTTCAAGTGTAAAAATTGAAAGCTCAAAAGTGTAAGAATTGAAATGTTCAAAAGTATATGAATTGAAAACTTCAAAAATGTAATAATTGAAAGGTTCACAAATTGATTAGGTTTGAATGACGTCACAGAAAGGTAATAGGTGTAATAATGTGCAGATATATTTCTGGCCGAGGAGGCAGCCAGCGCGCCACGGTGCCCCTGGTGGGCGACAGCAGCAGCAGGGGGGGCGGAGACGCTACCCTCGTGGGGGGAGGCTCCATGGGGACCACAGGCGAGCCCCCCAGGAAAGTGAACCCCACGCGTGCCCGTCGGACGGGCCTCTTAACAGTCACTGAGCGACACCCAGGTAATTCATCTCGTGTCCATGACATTCACTTTTTAGCGCATTTTCTCATTTATGGAAAAAATGCACTATTGTGCTCGCCATGTCCGTCCGTCCGTCCGTCTGTCTGTCTGTCCGTCCGTGGCCTCAAGTTTTCGTCGACGA
>NW_025943288.1:0-666 GCF_000764305.2 Hyalella azteca | reverse complement strand
AATGCAAACCTTTTTTTCAAAATAACATGGGTATAACTATAAGTATAACTGTTTACCTACCCAGTATAAATGTTAAACTCTAAACTTTAAAGTCACATATTTTAGGGTCAGGGATATTTAAAAATTAAAATCTCTTGTTTGATACTGATGCTTGGAAGATATTTAAAGTTTTTCATCTGTATGGATTTATCACTTTATCACCTAAGTTTTGTAAAAAAATAACACATATGTTTATCAATAAACAATAAAATTAAAAATAAAACAAAAAGCTCTTAAAGTTAAAGGCTGGTACAAAAAGCTTATGAATCAAACATATGTGATAGTACAATAAATTTTGAGATCTCCAGTCATGAGACTTAAATTCATACTCATAGGTGATCTTGAATTTCTGCACTGCGTTCAATTAAGCAATTTGTAAAATCATAAATTTCAAATAGGTACCAACTTTTTCAATTTAATTCTGAATGAGTCGCGTCTGTTAAATTCTAATAGGGATCATTAATTTTTACCTCATTCATTAATTCATTAATGAATGAGATCATTAATTTTAATTTTAATTTATCATTAATTTAATGCAAACCTTTTTTTCAAAATAACATGGGTATAACTATAAGTATAACTGTTTACCTACCCAGTATAAATGTTAAACTCTAAACTTTAAAGTCA
>NW_025943287.1:0-2440 GCF_000764305.2 Hyalella azteca | reverse complement strand
TTTCACTGCATCATATTCTTTACCGGTGGTCTAACTTACGACTTTCACTGCATCATATTTTGTCATGGTGGTTCATGGTTTGAATTTCACTGCATTATATTCTGTTACGGTGATCCATGGTATGAATGTCACTTTTTTACTCCGTTCATCTTGAGTTATTAAGTTTATTATGTGACGAATGGTGAGGTTGATATCTATATTTTATTTAATGACGATGCATCGAATGCCATATAATCTGAAACTAGGCAATGTTGGACTTGAGGCTGAGCCATAACTCCTTTTCGGATATTTATTAGGCAACTTTTCTCTGCATTTTATTATTTTTTTCACCCTCACAGATCGTAACTTTTCTGTTTTAAGATGACTTTTTAAATTTTCCCCTTGAGATTTTGATAAATGACCTTTACGTAATTAATATTTGTGTGGGATGTAAAAATAAATAATCTATTTTAATGGCGAATTATAATTCGCGTAACGTGAGACCGTTATTTTAAAGATAAAAATGACACAATTGTTACTAAAGCTGCAATTTATAAAATTAAGAAGAATAGAATGGAGGTTTTTGTGAAGTGTCTATATAATTGTCCTTCCTATAGTCTACTACCTAGCCGACCGGTAGCGACTAGCAAGTCTATACATAACATAAGCTCGACGATCGACATGCACTTAGTTCCTCTTGGTTTCGATATGAATGAGCCGGCCGGTTGCTTGTAAGCATGAACTAGATTACTAGAATAATGCCGTAGCGGATACCAGGAAACTGTAACTTGTAAGAACCTTCTTAGAAGGGCAGCCTGGATACGGACCAGCTAGTTCGGAAATTGTAACGTGCAAATAAATTTGTACGCTCGCTGGTTGCTAATCGCTGTATGCTGGCGAGCTCCATGTGCTGCAAGGAAATGTTGACAAAGCGGCAGCCGGTCGCACGGTACGTGGTGTATATTGAATAATATCTGCCTTCGATATTAAATGTGACTTTTACTAGGTTATGTAACATATTAATGACAAATCTTTCGCGTTTTCACGAAATAACAATCTTGTCTGTTTATGCATTCAGTACGAGTCAGCAATTAATGTAATAATCATCAAAATGCGCCAGTAAGAGTTTCTTTTCTCCTTGTGGACCTGAAATGATAAGACTTTGATAATTTTTCGAGGTGATGGCCACTGAGACATGCTGTTTACGGAGACGTGCTGGTTACGGAGATGTGCCGGACTCCCGGTCGCTGAGAGTGATCATGTCTCAATTAGCTACCTCTCTGTAGTACAATTTAGTTTGCCACTAAAAATTTTTTAAATTTCCTGTATCGGCACAAAGAATTTTTTCAGCCTATAACTGAAAACGCTTTTGATGATGAAATGCATGCATTTGCATACTATGGGGAAATAGGTTTCCCTAACGATTCATCAAACTTTTTAGCACTTTAATTCACTAAGGTAGATAACATTATGCAAGCTTAAGGTTTGAGAATGTCTAACATTGAAGTGCATAGACTAAATACCGTGGTTCTTTCTTAAGTCCTGGCTGAACCTGAACGCTAAGCCTAAGTAATGGTAGTAGCGTACTGTTGCCGTATTAAAATTCATCAAATCACTGCCAGATTTTCAAACTAAACCCACCAGTCACAGATGAAAAATTGGCCGCTGTGTGTACGCGAGCGAGTTTTAAATAGCATGGTCCCACATCTTTATGAGAAATTACCCAGCTAGCAGTCAAGTATAAATGCCCGTTGCAATCATTCTGATTAACCATATTTATTAATTTGGATCTAAGATCTTTTTAGATCGTAAGAATTTTTCGGATTAAATAGTATATTGGGTCTTGAAGATATGCCGTGCTGTAACAATAGTCATAAAACACACGTCGGGAGAAACTCGGAGACAATGTAAATGAATCTTTCATTCACCCGTTTTTACGAGAGATATTAAGATAAATTTTATCGACAAGAATTTGACAATAAGGTTTAGTCTAAAATACATAAAAAGTCCCCATGAATTCTGGTCGAAAAACTGGTGCAAAATTTCACTTCATAAATTTCAATTCGCTGGCCATCATTTAAGGAATAAAATTTAGGGTGAGATATCGATCTTAGCCTTTTAATTTGACAATTCAAAGACAAGTTATACGAGACTTATCGGAAGAGATTATAATAAATGGTAGAATTTCAAACGCCGCTAATTGAAAAAAATTCTTGTCTCTGATTTTCAAGAATAAAATCATTGTTAATTCGTTTTTTCGCACCGAAACTACGAGGACGTGCGCTACTTGACCAGAATAATAAACACCAAGACTTGGTTCTCTCTAGTGGAAATGTCGCGAAGTTGTTAGTAGTTTTTCTCTCCGTCATTGGTATCCAAGGACTAATTCTTGCCACGTAACCTCGAGTTGAGACCAACTCACGAGGAACCGCTTTATGACCGTTGGTGACTCCACTCTTTG
>NW_025943286.1:0-23631 GCF_000764305.2 Hyalella azteca | reverse complement strand
AGATTAGGAGAGGAATGGAATATTGGGAGGAGCAGGGAGCGGGATGATAAATCTACGACACTCGCTACTCAGCTTTTGCCACTCACTTTCCACTATTTGTGCCACTCGCCACTTACTTCTCGCCATTCTTCGAGAATAACTTCTCAAAACTTGACAACAATTCCCCGCCATCTACCACTAACCTGCCACTCTGCCATTCTCACCACTCACCCGCTACTCTGCCACTCTCGCTACTCATCTGTTACTCTGCCACTCTCGCTACTCATCCGTTACTCTGCCACTCTCGCTACTCATCTGTTACTCTGCCACTCTTGCTACTGATCTGTTGCTCTGCCACTCTCGCTACTCATCTGTTACTCTGCCACTCTTGCTACTGACCTGCTACTCTGCCACTCTCGCTACTCATCTGTTACTCTGCCACTCTCGCCACTCACCTGCTACTCATTTACTGGTCATGCCACGCACTTACCATCACCAATCATCCACCACTCTTTGATGGTACGGACAACGATCACGCTGGGCACTGGAAATTTCGCTTATAACACAAACGATAACAATACGTCATAACCACACAAACAATAACAGTATTTCATAAAAATACGAAACATGAACGATAACAGTATGTTACAGCAACATGGGACACAAAGTTTTTAACAAACACTTACCTTATATTCCTTCTAAAGAATTTCATGAAACTACAATACTAAAAGCCACAATTGTTAGAAGTGTTGTATGATAAATCCTGTTCATTATCAACAAGTAAGAAGGTTAAGGTGAATAAGTTTGCTTGACGACACTTTGAGAGCACCGAAGCAGCGGTTAAATTAACCTAACTAAAGAAATAAGATCAGAAGAATCTGCTTCATTCCAAAGCATCTGTTCTTGTTGTCTTGATGCTGCGTTTTGATTGTTTTCAGCCTCCGTAACAACATCCCGCCTGACTTCTTGAATCGAACCACCTAAGAAACAGTTCATTCTTGTGTTAACTTTGTCATAGCCGTTTTGCTCCGTGTCAGTTCATCTCCAGCACTGCACCAATAAACTTGTCTCACATCCTTCTGTCGTATCTTAGCCTCTCCATAACCTTGGTGTACTTAATTATCCTAGAAGTTCCGGCTTTCTACCTTCGGGACCTCTACACCTCCATCTTGAACAAAACTTTTTTCTCTTCTTGTACAGAGTTAATACGCATTAGAAATTATTAGTTCATGTGCTTAATAATTATAAATCTATTGAACTTTAGGCTCTACCTGCTATCTGTTTTCCTCTCATCTGAGTAGAGGCATGAATTAATTACGTGGAGCGTCTGGGACAACAACAACAACATTGACACATATTGTCACCGGAAAACTATCCCCTCCTACAGTTTTGAAGCTACAGCGATGAGAGATATACCATTCGATTTGCAAATAAAAGATCTAGAGATTGATCGTAGTTTTTTTCTATTTCGTTATAATTTGAAAATATTGTGAAAAAGGAGGACAAATACGGGAAATCGAAAAATGTTCGAAAATTTTATGAAAAATGTCCCCACACCCACAAAACTTTGAATTTCGAAAAAAGCTACGACGAATCGATTGATATGGTCTTTACGCATCGCATGAAATGCGTCTCGATGTTGTAGCTTGAAAATCCTAGGAGGAGATAGATTTCTACAGTACATCCTTTTTGGCCGCTTTCTAAGAATTTCGCACTTTCTTTCATTGTTTCGAAAAAATTACACAAGCAAAAAAGTCTTAGATTTATGTTTACATATATGCACCAAGTTTAAAAGTGATCCGTCCGTAAATAAAAAATTTTATCTGGGATCCAGACGCTCACCGTAACTCGACCAGACCAGCCGTAACTGTTAACCAGACGTAGTTAACAGGAATATCGCTGGGCTCGTTTAGTATAACAGATCGCAATGCCTATCCGAATATAAGCTCAAAGAGATGAGTGGGACTTGTCCAAATAGCGATGTACTTCTCTCTCTTGTGGGGGTCCGCCTGATTAAATTAGGCCCAAGAAATTGGCGAATTAGTAAGACACCGTGTCTATTTATTATATATAACCCGCTCATTTATATGGTTAAACGGCAGTCGTGTGAGCATTCGGGCACTGCAAACCAACTTGCAAAAAAATATTCCCGCACAACATACGATTAGAGAACAATCAGTATAACTAATTGAAAAACTGACGGTGTTATTAAAGTTAACAGTTAAAGTTAACAAAAACAATCTGCTGCCTTTGGCTCCACTTTGTTTCAGGACAAAAATGCAGCAACATACTCATGAAATTTTATCTGGATTTAAAGGTCCACTTTGTTACAAGACTGTCTGACGGAAAGCCGAAGAGATTAATAAGACATAAGAGGGAGATAGGGCTATTACAATAATTAAGGGGAGATAGGGAGATAGAGCTAGTAAAATTAGTTGGCATAATTACTCCCATATTAATTGCACGTAATGTTTTGGACGCCATCGTCAAGCTATTAATTCAAGACGTCCAACGTTCTGGACTGCGTTGAACGTCCAAGAAGTTGGTCATCTTCGGTAACCCGGAGAGAAAAAAAACATATCAAGAACGTCTTCTAACCTTCTATAACTTAGGGGTTGCCAAATTAAAAAATATTAGAGATTATGAAGGATGAAAAGTTGTTTGTTTCGTACGAACGCTACGACGCAGGCCATCGGGGGACGCGTGGACGCGACAGATGAACAGGAGCGCAGCGTGCTTCTCCGCCCTGGTTGTTAGAGGCTGCCTTCTCAGGAATGAAGGTTGCCTTCTTCTAATAATACTAACTAACTAATATAACTAATTATTTTTATATTAAAATCTCAACATAGTGTATTCTCTATGAAATAAGATGCGTAGGAGTAATTGCACACGACGTTGTTTAAAAATAATCATATAGCATATCATAAGCGTCAGTTCAAGTGAGCTTCGGAATGATAGCGGACATTTGGATCCATTCTAAGTATTTTAAAATCTTACGACTTGAAGATGGCTTTGCTTTGCATGAGCTCCGCACTGATGGCATGCACAGCAATACGTATACTAAATTATAAGTACTTGATTATAGGGCCCATAAACTGATCGTAACTTACGTTGGTGTTCGATGGGTCTTTAACGGGACAAAATTGCGATACTATATACGGACACGTTGGTAGGTCATCTGTCAAAATTTTGATTCCTGTCTGCCGCTGGCTCATGGACGCCCAACTCGCCTAGCGGTGTAAATTAGCGCGCGGAAAAAAATTTTCGGTTTCATCATATTATGCCAATAAAACATTTACCAAGAAAACACCTGATGTAATTTAAATTTCTCTGAAAGCCTTCTGAAGACATGCACACTTGTTAGCACTCTCATTCTATCACGTCCGGACAGTGATTAGTTTTCAATGGGGATCTTAACTTATAAATAGCGTCTTCATATATATATATCTCGGTTTCTGACGACAAAAAAAAAATAAAATACGGACTTGAAACTTCGGTACAGAGTAGGATACAAGAAATCAATGCGATTGTTCAATAATTTAAACACTACGTATTAATGTCAAAATTTCCCGTTAAGGGGAGAGAAAATGCTATACCTTGAGGAAATAGCCTGTTAGTTACAGATTAAAGATTATCGAGAGTTACTCAGAACCTTCAACTTGATGAGGTATAAGTCCTTCTTCCTACATGAGCTTGCAAAAACAAAGTGTACCAGTTGGCTCGAGCGAGCCCGTCATTAATTAACAGTCGGAGAGTGATTCAGTAATGCACTTGTATTTTCTACCCATTCACCATATTTCATATCACAGATGTATTACATGCAATGAATGCAAGTAATACATCGTTGCTTCTTTTCAACAATCATTAAGTTTATATGAGATCTTATCACTTCTCCTTAACATAGCGTAATCCCCGGGGCAGATCCGGTAACGTCTGAGCGCAGAGCGCAGAAGATGCCATCCTTTCAGTCCGTGGTTTGCCGTTCATGCTGTCAGTACATCGGCTGTTGACTATATTTAGTGACTAAAACTGCGTACATGGGCTTATAAGTAGATACTTGAAATGAGTACAAAGGTATGCGAAATGTCTACGCTGAGAGGTCGTCTCGTCTTTCTGCACATTCTGTGGTCGACTGTAATTCTGTTGTCGGATGCCGATGGCCAAACTTCCGCACAGCAACGCGCTCCGACCGTTAGCGCCGTTAATCAATGTCTTGCCAGCGTCGTAACCGCGCTGGACGTCATCGGCAATCCTCGTAGCGATCGCGATATCAGCGTCGATAAGTTTACCCCGCAGCAACAACGAACTTACGAGGAACTTCAGGAACTTGCGGATGTTTTGAGGACTGAAGCCAGCGGCAGCGAGAAGAAGTCGTCAGTTGTGAATGTGGAGAGGACCTGATGGCTTATCGGCGGTGCATCGTTGAAGGTGGCGAGTCTGCCCCGCCCGGCGTTGGCACTACTCCAGCGGTCATTACATATTCGATTATTTTGAAATTGGAGTTTCAGATATTCGATTTCATATTACGAACATCCCTCGCATAGTCCCCAAATTTATAATAATTTGTAAATTACTGATTCGTTTCACTTAATCAATACCATTATTTGGGAAATCATTTCAGTTTTCAATTCTTCGGCTACAGAGAGCTAGGGCCAGCCAGGCCGCATCAATTAAGCCAAGGCAGCGTAGTTTCTGCACATCAAGAGTGATTGCTGCCAAAGCCAAGGCATTATTAACGCCACTTTGGCTGGGGATAAAAAGCGTGCAGCATTCGTAGCCTGTGGAATTTACTTAATTTATCTGTGGATTTGTCGACTGAACAAGAAATCCTATACAATGACGAAAAATAGACTAGTTTAGTAAGATTTTGACAACGATAAATAACCATTACAAAGCAATATGTAAGAGTACAACAATATACTAAATAATAAGTACTTGATCATAGGGCCCATAAACTGATCATGACTTAAGTTTGTGTTCGAGTGATCTTTAACGGACAAAATTGCGATACTACGGACAAGGTGGTAGGTCATTTGTCAAAGGGGGCTCTGAGATTTCTGAAAGCTGACAGGTATGATAGACCCAGACGCCGCCAAAACACCGAGTAGATGGATCTCGGTACAAATTCAATGGTCAATTAATGTGTTTTTGATAATATACCTACTATATATATTCTCATAGTATACATACCTTCTATGTACACTATGAGAATAAACCTACTATTTGTACGAACAGCCAAATAAATCTGACTTCACTTGGTTTTGGAATTCACTTCGGACGCAATTATATTTTCAGGACTGGGCGAACGAAAAGTGGTGATCAGAATGTTAAAATCAAGCTCATTGAAACTAATTAAAAAATAATGCTAGTTATTCACCATTCAAGGGGCCACTAACTTCTGAGCTGCCACTTACTTCTGACCCACCACTTACTTCTGAGTCCACAATCATCTCACAGTCCAGCACCATCAAACCTCATCAGAAGAAGGTAGATAAATATAAATGAAAGGTGAAATATGTGAATATTATTAGAATGCTCTTGTTTGAAATATTTAAACAAATAATTTCATTTGAATCTTTGAATTTATAGGTCTTGAAATCATCCCCCATCACTAATTGTACAAGTGGCAATATATTTCAGATTTCACTCGGTTTTCTTCTCAACTTCGTACTCAGTTATTATTTCCTGTCCGGTCAATCGAAAAGAGTTTATCGATATATTGAAATCCAAATCTTGAAATTCAACTAAAAGTTTGTCTCAATTATTCACTTTCCAGGTGCCTCTCACTCCCACGGATTGTTCGGAGCGGCCGGAGAAGGCATCGGGCGTGTACATCATCTACCCCAGCGGCGTGGACACAATCTACCCAACTGCCGTCCAAGTTTACTGCGACCAGACGACGGACGGCGGCGGCTGGACGGTCTTCCTGCGGCGCCAGAAGCAGGAGCCTCAACTCAACTTCAGTCGAACCTTGGGAATGTTGGGTACACAGGGAATGTTGGGGTACACAGGGAATGTTGGATACACAGGGAATGTTGGGTACACAGGGAATGTTGGATACACAGGGATTGTTGGGGTACACAGGGAATGTTGGGTACACAGGGAATGGTGGATACACAGGGAATGTTGGGTACACAGGGAATGTTGGATAGACAGGGAATGTTGGTACACAGGGAATGTTGGGTACACAGGGAATTTTTTTCCTATGTAAGTTTCGCTCAAATTATGAATGAATGAATTTTTATATATCCGCGTGAGTCTGAGATATACCACTAAGCCTAATAGTTTTAAATATATCAAATGTTAGCTTTACGTGGAAAAAATCTTAATGTTATCCAGCTCAATGATCCTCATGTGGTATTATGCGAGTAATTTGATCCACCAGAGTGGAAGGCGGTAAAAATTACACGCTGAGGGTCGGCGGCTTCGACAACGTGAGCAGCTCTGCCTACGATGCCCTCACCTACCACGACGGCATGCAGTTCTCGACCATCGATCGTGATCGTGATTTGAAACATGGTGAGATCGAGCAAAGTTAGGCTGGCTTATCTGCACATATCATCAACATTCAATAAATCATGAACATGCCAAGTATGCCCCATACTCTCACCCACCACGTCACACACCAGCACTACCGCGTGAGTGAAGGCACTGAAAACACGAGATAGGATGAATAGGTGGAATAGGATAATTGTGAAGGTATCGGGTACTGGTAATGATCGCTAGTGTATTGTGCATTGTGAAGGTATCGGGTACTGGTAATGATCGCTAGTGTATTGTGCATTGTGAAGGCATCAGGTTAAAAAATCCGTGCTTTATCAATGGCGAGGTCAATGATGAATATGCAGGACACAAGTCAACTCTTTTTTCACTCTATGATTTACATGTAATTTAATATAAGTAACATATACAAATTTATTCTTTCAAATGAACACAATCAGCATTTAAGGCTTAAAAAAACTCACAACATCAGTACAGAGATTTCACGAAAAAAGTCTTATTATTACGTCCTATGACGCACACCTGACGTAAGATGGCGCCAGGATCAGTGTCTGTTTGCCGCATTACATTTCACGGAAGTAAACTGCAGATCATCGTCAAATTATCTGTAGCAAAACTCATCATGATACAGTGAAAAAACTTCATTCAACTTCTTGCCAGGAATTTCGCCGAGTTGTAACTATAGATAAACCGCCGTGTCATGACTTGCTCTTTTTTAAAACAAATAATTGCCTAAAAATAAATGGCTTACCGGTACCAATAATGAACTTAGGATCCTAGCTTAAGAATATAACAAAAGTTGTTAACAAGTTATATAAAAGTGACCTTTGAATGAGAGCTACTTAACTGTGATGTCCAAGTCGGATTAACTAAATGCAGTCTCGATTCTTCAGGAGGAAGCTGCTCGCGAGGGCTCGGTGGCGGTGGCTGGTGGTACAACGACTGCTATAAAGCGAACCCTACAGGCGTGTACGGCGGCGACAGTCCTGCCGAGAAGACCACTGGAGAGTTCTTGGTCTGGAGAGTTGTCTACCAGAAGCACGTCACTCAACTCACCCTCATGATCAGACCAAAGGATTAATATGTACAATATGATGGATTATGTGGCATATGCTCAAGGACATGCAGGAAGTGCTCCGGGACATGTAGGGCATGCTCTAGGCATGCAGGAAGTCCTGTAGGACATGTAGGGCATGCTCTAGGCATGCAGGAAGTCCTGTAGGACATGTAGGGCATGCTCTAGGACATGCAGGAAGTCCGGTAGAACATGTAGGGCATGCTTTAAGACATGCAGGAAGTCCTGTAGGACATGCCGGAAGTCCTGTAGGACATGTAGGGCATGCTCTAGGACATGCAGGAAGTCCTGTAGGACATGTAGGGCATGCTCTAGGACCTGTCTCTTATACACATCTAGATGTGTATAAGAGACAGCCTGACGACCAGGAAGATGGTGGAGATGAAGGCCGTGATCGTCCGAGGAGTAAACCGCACCAGCGCCCGCTACCTGGACTTCAAGTGAGACATGCCCCGTGGTTGTAGCTTAGAGGGAGTGTTGGGGTACAGAGGGAGTGTTGGGGTACAGAGGGAGTGTTGGGGTACAGCTGTCTCTTATACACATCTAGATGTGTATAAGAGACAGGGATAGCTTTTCGGAGGTCTCGGGAACGTTATTACTTGATAACGTACAAGATATAAATTTTAATTATATATTGTTGAATATCCAGCGACATCTTATTTGAACACTGCAATGCATTTTACTGAATTATGGCAACCTGGGGTTGAAGGCCCAATGTGCTTGACACAATTTGGACGAATTACTCTTCTATAAATAAGCAGAAATTGCTTTGAAGGGTTGGAGAGACGAAAAAATAGTAAGTATTTGGGAAGGATTTGATGCCTTGTAAAATAAGAAGAATTGATTTGTGATTAGGTTTAACAGCTGCGCAATTTTAGTAGGAAAATTAACCACAATTAAGGCGCTGAATATTTTTATTTGCCTATCAGACATCCTGCAAAGGGATTCACAAGACTGCAACCCAGACTTCTCCGAGGAATTTTCCACGTTTGCTCCACTACACGTCTGTAGACAGAATTCATGATAAGCTGCAATGCCTGAATGGAAAATGTTCAATGTGCTTATGAAGCATTTCGAATTTGCTAGAGACAATTTTGAATTAGAATTCCAAATATTTAATGTCAAATGACCGAAGTCGTTGAAGGATTCAAGGGGAATATACCCCAAAAATTGGCAAAAAATTGCTTTTTGTTTTCTGATCTCATTTGTAGATGTGGAAAAGATGCATCTAACGCAACAAATTAAACCGTATGTTGTGCGACATTTTTGTGCGTGCTTCAGTTAGTGCGCGGGCTGTATCTAATCTGTGAAAACTTAGAATTTTTCCTTAATCGGTACCAAAGATTTTTTGAAAAAATTATTTATAAATTATTATTCGCGTTGAACTGAACATTAAGTCCCGTGGCGTATGATGGTACCCTCAATGGGTTGCATGTTAGAGGCCAGCATTGCCAAACCGTCATCACTTTCATATTCTTCCCGTGCACAAGCATGCTACTGAGTAGATAAGCCTTTGAACTTACTTGCTCGGAGCCATAGGCGCCATAAGCCAGCAGCCCCTGCACCAGCCAGTATAGTCTTCACGGTATCTACACCCCAGCACGCGTCGTCCTCCACACTTGCCTCTACTCTACACCGGAACAAACCTTTCCGGACCTAACTTAACCTCATTGGCTGCAGGAAGGTGCCGAAGCGGGCAAGATAGGGGACTGAAGCCGGTCGGCTGCAGCAAGGTGGGGAGGCGGGGTAAGTGTGGAGGTATGCGCATGCTGGGGTGTAGATGCCGTGGGTACTATACTGGCTGGAGCAGTGGCAGAATGCACACAGCGTCTCTGGCTTCAAAGCAAAAGACGAGATATTCCAGAAGAAAAGGATTCTAAAATTCGTTACTCTGAAGCATGTTGCTGTTGTAATTGCCCATCCTGGTAGTGTAGTGGTGACTAGGGAGGGGGGGGGGTGATAGGTCAGTTTTCCCGGGCACTTAATGCCACTGGTAGTTGTTGTACGACCATCACTGGCTCGCTGACCTGCCAGAACCATTTTATTGCAATACACAACACCATGGACAAGCCAGGTACTCATTTATCAACCAGAGTTTGATGAATGGCTGAGTTGACCATGAGCTGCGCTTCCCGGAATAACTTGTCCTCAGTGGGACTCGAACCCGAGAGCTGGGTGCGTGAGACGGTCTCTCACCACTGCACCACCGCAGCTTAGAACGGAAGTATTGGAAGTGGAAGCTGAAATCAAGTTGCTATCGGATACTGACAGGTTTCACTACTCGGCTTCAGGGCGCTCAGCCGAGTGAGAGAAACACGTTAGTAGATGGCCAGGACACCAACTTCCATTATGCTCCAACAATCTAGAATAAAGATTGAGCTACATCATAGCAATGAACGCTGATGCGCATCGCGCACAACTGTATTTTAGAACTGGAGACGATCGCATATGAAAAAATGAAATATCTCTGAACTCATGAAAGAACTGACATTAAAATTATACACTCAGAAGACATAAAGATTTACACTTAGAAATTACGAGTATATAACGTAGAAAACTTTTAATTTTTCTAATATAATTCCGGAGACAGGGAACGATGTAAAAAAAGTAAATAATATTCCTATTACCGTGCTCCGAAACAACATTGTAGCGATCTGACATGAATTTCTTAATTTGGGTGAACATCCCAAAAAATTCGGAAACTCATTTTTGCGAGAAAATATTGTGCAAAAATCCAAATTCCACGTGCACAGCATTGAATATAGAAAAAATGCGAAAGTCATGGAGTTATAGTGTTTGAAGTACTTTCAACTTGAATCAAAATGAATAAACGCTAAAAAAAAGCTGGTACATGAACGGTGAATATCGATTTGCTCAAAACAGAAGTCTAAAGTCAGCCATTAGCTTTAGTAATATTTCAATCGAGAAAAGAAACCCTATTGTTATATTTGAGCTCCATTTTGAATTTGATTGACTAATATAGAAAGTGTTGGAAAACGAAGAAAAGGCTTATCATTAACTGAAGTCCATCAAATTTACTATGGAGCTTGAATCTAACAATGGTTTGCTCTTTTTCGATTGACATGACACTAAATATAATTCCGGTTTCAGCCATCTATTTACGAAAATCGACTTTTACCGGTAACAGTACCAGCTTAATTAGCTTATCTTCGGTCGACTTTGAATGGGATTTAAATCCTTACCAACCACAACTTCAGTATTTGTTCGACATTCCATGCTATGCAAGCTGAATATGAATTTTCGAGCAATATCTTCTCGCCAAATGAGTTTTACTCATACAGGGTGTTTACCCAAACCTAGAAATTCATGTCCAAGTTATTCAGTGAGGTTGCTCCAAAAGGCCAAAATAGGAACGTTGTTTCCTGCTCCTTTCCCTTCTTTGACCCTCCATGAGAAACTAGGTTGAAAATGAAAAGATTTGTTCATGAAATACTATTCGAATATTAATCTTTATGTTTTGTTCGCGCATAATTTTAAAATCGGTTCTTTCATTAGGTACAAAGAAAGATACTCTCACTATCCATATGCGACCGTCTCTAAATCATAAATACAGTTGTGGGTGATACGCATCTGCGTACGTCTGTATGACGTCACGCAATCTTTCTTCAAGAGAGACAGTGCATAAAGAGAGAAGTTAGGACTGGCCATTCGCTCGCGAGTCCTCCTCATTCTGCTGTGCGTACTCACGCCGAGCAGTGTAACATTCAAATATCTGAATGACTTTTGATTTTAGCTAACACTTCCGATGTTTCGGATTTCCAAATTTTGGAACTCTTATATAGGTTTAAACAGAGTCCGGTTTGAATGCAGCCTCTAGTTCTTTTCCACTGGAAATTGTGATTAGATAGGTTCCGGCTGTCTTATTGCTTGCTAATCTTCTAGAAGTAAATTTCTGAATTTACTTCTGTTTTTAGAATTTCAACCGTACTAACAACTGAATACGTCTGTGTATTAGAATTTTTAAATGACGATAAAGTTGGGCGTTTAAATTATCTACTTAACTTTGGGGCGTTGAAATTTGCACACATGTTAATAGTGCATGAGACAAATGAGGAGAAAATTTTTTTACCAAAGTAAGAACTGATTTACAAAATTATTCGCCCACAGAACAAGACATTAATATTTGAAAAGTATTTCATAAACAAAACTTGTAATAATTCTGGCATAGTTTCGGATGAAAGACCAAAGTATGTATAGTAGTAATAAACAACCCCAGCAGGCATCTGACGTTGAAACAACGTTGATTATTGGTTGATTTCAGGTTGAAATGTTGAACAACCAAAATTAAACGTCATATCAACGTCGAAATCTGACCAACACTAGAAGGGACGTGAAACAACCTTATTCCAATCAAATATCAAATAAATTTTTCTGGTGATCATAATTTTTTTATTTCATTCCCAAATCAGCAAATTACCGCGCGCCACCCTGTATATGGACCGGTGAAGGTCGATTATCTCTAAACACAAGTCTAAGACTGCCATTAGGTTCAGTAACATTTCAATCGAGAAAAGACACACTATTGTTAGATTTGAGCTCCATGTTAAATTTGATGGATTTAGATAGAAAGTGTTGGAAAACGAAGAAAAGGCTTACCATCAATGGAAGTCCATCAAGTTTACTATCTCTTTAACGAAAACCGATTATTCCCGGTAAAAGTACCAGCTTATTTAGCTTATCTTCGGTCGATTCATGTGGTTATGACGTATTATCCCATCCCATTCCCATCCCATTCGGTCGAATGGGATTTAAATCCTAATCAACCACGACTTGTGTATTTGTTCGACATTCCATGCTAAGCAAGCTGACTATTAATTTTTGTCAATATCTTCTTGCAAAATGAGTCTACCATTTACCAGGTATTTACCCAAACCAAGAAATTCATGTAGAAGTTACAGTATTTTGTGAGATTGTTTCAAAGCGCCAAAATAGGAACGTTGTTTCCTGCTCCTATCCCCTCTTTGACCTTCCATCAGAAACTAGGTGGAAAATTAAAAGTTTTGTCAATGGAATACTATTCAAATGTTAATCTTTATATTTTTCTGGTGAATAATTTTAAAATCGGTTCTTTCATTAGGTACAAAGGTACTCTTCCTATCCATATACAATCGTCTCTAGCTCATAAATACAGTTGTGCGTGATGAGCATCTGCGTACGTTTGTATGGCGTCACGCTGCGTCCTCACGCCGAACAGTGCAACGTTCAAATATCTGAATGACTTTCAGATTTTAGCTAACACTTCCGATGTTTCCGATTTCCAAATTTTGGAACTCCTTTATATGTTTTAACAGAGTCCGGTTTGAATGGAGCCTCTAGTTCTTTTCCACTGGAAATTTGGCTTAGATCAGTTCCGGCTGTTTTATTGCTCAGTCATCTATTAGTGAATTTCTGTATTTATTTCTGATTTTAGAATTTCAACCGTACTAACAACTGAATACGTTCGTATGTTAGAATTTTTAAATGACGATGAAACTTGGCGTTAAAATTATCTACGTAACATTTGGGCTTTTAAAGTTGCACACATGTTAATAGTGCATGATGACTGATTTAAAGAATTATTCTCCTACAAAACATAGATATTAACATAGATAGTGTTTGAAGAACATTTAACATGTATCAAAAGGATGAAATGCTAAAAAAGCTGGTACTGGTAGTATTAGAAGCTGGCAAGCCAGGCAGAAAGGGAAGAGAGTGCATTCAAAGTCACACTCATTTCTCTGAGTGGCGAGCGCGACAGCGATATTGATAAAGCCGACTATGACAATAGGTAGCAAGGAAGTTATGCAAATCTACTAGAACCTAAGGATTTTTGACAAGTGGAACTGGTGGAGCAGAGGAGGAAAAGCTGTCCGTTTCGTGCGAGCGCGACAGCGATATTGATAACACCGACTATGACAATAGGTAGCAAGGAATTTCTGTCAATCTACTAGAACCTGAGGATTTTTGACAAGTGGAACTGGTGGAGCAGAGGAGGAAAAGCTGTCCGTTTCTTGCGAGCGCGCCAGCGATATTGATAGCGCCGATTATGACAATAGGTAGCAAGGAATTTCTGTCAATCTACTAGAACCTGAGCATTTTTTAAAAAGTGGAACTGGTGGAGCAGAGGAAAAGTTGTCCGTTTCGTGCGAGCGCGACGACACGCAGGCCATCGGGGGGCGCGTGGACGCGTGTACGCGGCAGACGAACAGCTACGAAGCCAGCGCGCTTCTCCGCCCAGCGTGTTAGTAAACTGACAAATTACGAGTAATCCTGTGTTCTTCGCTCACCTACTCGCCTGCTACTCTGCCACTCTTGCTACTCACGTGCTACTCTGCCACTCTCGCTACTCACCTGCTCTCTCGCCACTCACCTGCTACTCATTTACTGGTCATGCCACGCACTCACCATCACCAATCATCAAACACTCTTTGATGTCACGGACAACGACCACGCTGGCCACTGGAAAATTCATGCAGGAATAATAATAATGTTTCATAACCACACGCAATACAAACGATAACAGTGCGTCATAACCGCACGTAACAAACGATAACAATACGTCATAACCACACAAAATACAAACGATGAAAATATGTCATAACCACACATAACACAAGCGATAACAATACGTCATAACCACACATAACACAAACGATAGCAATATGTCATAATCACACATAACACAAACGAAAACTATACGTCATAACCACACATAAGACAGGCGATAACAATACGTCTTAACCGCACAAAACAAACGATAACAATACGTTATAACTGTCCCAGATCATTTTAGATGAAGCTCTACCTGAGGATCGGGTTATGTGACTAAGGTCGTGAAGGATAAGTAAGACACATGTGTCTGATAACATATCTTATATACGGGGTGGTTATACAATACGATACAGAGGTATAAGCTACGGCGTCGACCGTATATGGTCGGAGAACTCAACCGACGCGTTATATCACGTAGCGCTTATCAACAACTGTGAGGACCTTACATAAGGTTGTTAGCCCTTATATAGCCTTCGCTTATAAGGGCTATCTATCACGTGTCTTCCAGGTGCTGACTCGTGTCATCAATCTCTATCAGGTCAAGAGAATATTACGTCTCAATTACATACAATTAAAATGATTTTAATGAGACGCAAGATTGACACCGGACATGACCACACATAACACAAACGATAACAATACGTCATAACCCCACATAACACAAACAATAAAAGTATTTCATAAAAACACGGTACACAATCGAAAACAGCATTTTACAGAAACATGTGACACAAAAAGACCTTTTAAGAAACTCTTATAGTATTTTTAATGAATTTCATGAAACTACCCTGTTAACCTCCTACCCTGAAACTACCCTGAATTTCACCATTTCATGAACCTATCATGTGACATAAAAAAAAACTTTTAAGAAACTCTTATATCGTTTTTAATGAATTTTATGAAACTACCCTGTTAACCACCTACCCTGAAGCTACCCTGAATTTCACCATTTCATGAACCTATCTGAAACTGGTATGATAAATCTGTTCATTATCAACAGCCAAGAAGGTCCAGGTGAACACTGTTGCTTGATGTTGAAAATTAAAATCATTCATCCAATTTAGAGCTGAGTGATCACAATGTTCACCATGTCTAAATTTTGATATCTTTTGATGTGTTTAATGATATCTTTTGACGTGTTTAACTGCACCTACCGAGCCTCTTTTGACGTGTTTAACTGCACCTATACGTGTTTAACAGCACCTACTGAATTTCACCATACCGAAGTTTACCCGAATAACCTATTATACAAAACGAATATACCTCTACAATACATACATGAACAATTAGTAAATTTATCACTCACCCAATGGATTATGTATTTTTACCAAAGCACAACAAGAGAAAGAACTAGTCACCCACTTGTTAGCACGCCAGAAATTCGAATGGCGTAGCGTCGGTTGTCATGTCATGCCAGAGGGCTTATTTGAAATTAGCGCTGCGTACCAGAATTATCGTGAATTACAGAATGCTGATATTTGTTATTACAAATCTTAAAACGATTATAAAATTATCAAATATATTAGATAGTAAGACTGGGTATGATTAACTTGCTTACAATAAATATTTTATTTACTCTATTTAATGTTGACAACAGACAGGGTGCGCAGGTGAATTGTACATAATTGAAGCATTAGAATGTATAAAATACTGTTTCATCCTAATAATACTCTTGAATCACTACTGAACATAAGGATTTGGGATACATGAAACCAAAGAAGCGGAGGAGGAAAAGTTGTCCGTTTCGTCAACATCCGGGCTGTCGCGCCCGGATGTGTGCATTCGTCGGGGCACATGCCGGAGACCAGCTTTGCCAAACTTCACACTTAGTTCATATTTGTTTCCGTAGGTAAGAACGCTAGAGGGCATAACATCCTATGAAGTCAAGTGCTCAAAGCCATAGCGCCGGATGTCCACAGCCACAAAATAAGCTTGCTAAAGGTAAGAATGGCCATACTGCATCAAGCCAAACCTCTTCCGGCCTAAGCTACACAAGTTTCAACATTTCTCCACCCGAAACAACCCTGAGCGGACCTTACCTAACCTCATTGACTGCAGAAAATTAGAAAAGCGGTCCAAGTGTGCTGGTAGAGCCAGTCATTGGCTACAAGAAGGTTGTGAGCCGGGACAGCGTGATAGGCTAGGCCAGCAGAGGTTAGGCCGGAGTAGGTGCAGCCGCATGAGGAACTGCTTGCTTATAAGCGAGCATGCTGAAGCATTGGCTGAAAACCTAGGGCGCTATTATCTTTCGGCAATGTGTCGCTTGTCTGTATTACGGAGTTAAAGCGTAGCTTGCGGTTTCTAGCTCTGAGGCTGAGTAACGCTAATGCATGATGAGGCTGGGCGTTGGCTCCAGGGCTTATTTATGAGTAAAATTTGTGGCCTACGGCTGCGTCCGCCATTCGTCAACAGCGATCAGTTTTCTTAGAATCGTTACTTTAAAAAAATTGCTTCTTCGCGTCCTTATCTCGGTGTCAGGCTTTAAACCTAATGAAATATGGACTTGGAAATCCGTTACAAAATGAGAGATAAAGAGTGTGCGTTTATTCTGTAATTAGAACACCATGCACTAATAAAAAAATTTCCCCTTTAAGGGAGAATAAACTGCTATACCTAGGGAAAATATCCTATTAGTTAGATTGAAGCTTATCGAGAGTTATGAAGAACCTTTAACATGAGATAAGCCCTTCTCCTGGTTTGAAATTACAATAGATAATTGTATAAAATGACTTGAACGAGTTTATGGATTCGTTAACTATTAGTCTGAGGTTCATTTATTACGGAGCCTGAGTTTTATTTAAACAGTCAGCATATTTTAAATAATAGACCTATTTCAGAGACATGCAATGAATTCAAGCAACACGCTCACACTTCTTTTCAACAAGCATTAATATCATAACATTCAACTTGATCGCAATGCTGCAGCATAGATGTCGTCAAAGATGTGGCTTCTCCTTATAATAGTGTTATCTCTTAGGCAGATCCGGTAACGTATGAGCACGGGGCGCAGGAAATGCCATCCTTTCAGTGCTCCTTTCTGCACATTCTGTGGTCGACTGTAATTCTGTTGTCGGAGGCCGATGGCCAAACTTCCGCACAGCAACGCTCATCGACCGTTGGCGCCGTTAATCAATGTCTTGCCAGCGTCGTAACCGCGCTGGACGTCATCGGTAATCCTCGTAGCGAAGGCGATATCAGCATCGACAAGTTTACCCCACAGCAACAACGAACTTACGAGGAACTTCAGGAACTTGCTGATGTTTTGAGGACTGAAGCCAGCGACACCAAGGAGAAGAAGTCGTCAGTTGTGAATGTGGTAGAGGACCTGATGGCTTATCGGCGGTGCATCGTAGAAGGTGGCGAGTCTAACCCGCCCAGCGTTGACACTACTCCAGCGATGGTAAAATACTCAACTATTTTGTAACTGTAGTTTCAGACGTTCATTTTCATATTACAGTCCTATAGTCCTCCAATAGGTAATAGTTTTTGGATCTTCTTAACAATAAGCACCCTAGACGTTACTGGGGTGCATATTCTTAACAATAACATTACTGTGGTGCGAATTCTTAACAAGGTTAATTGAATGAATAATGCAAAAATTAGGTTTATTTAAACATATTTTAAGATTTACAATTCAATGTAAAAATACATTGCGTTTTATTAACAAGGATATACTAGGGTGCGTTTTCTTAACAAGTTCATGCTGGGGTGCTTATTCTTAATAAGGTCCTAATTTTTTAATGTGATTGGTAGAATTTCAAGAGCCACTAAAATCTAACTGGGCAGGAACAATTCAATGGAGACATCATCGAACTTTGATTTCTCTCTTTTCTTCTTTATTGTTAAAATGCGGGATCAGATATACAGCACATAAATACAAATAAAAGTACAGAAAAAATAATAATCAAAAATTTTGGATTATAATCAACATAAATATTCAGAATTCAACGAGTAATTTAAAGATGCAAATTAATACTTCATAGCGTGACACAATTTTCAAGTTACGCGAATAGGGTGCCCTAGTCTCCCTGCCCAAATTCTTCCTGTGATAATCTAGAATCTACTTTACTCTGTCAAGAGAAAGTAGAATTTTACTGGAACTGTAAAACTATTCTAACTTCGACAAGGATGATGAGTGTAAACATATATAAAACACTACTCGTCACAAACTAATTTTAAGGGGAGCGTCTCGGTCGCGGAAAAACATTTTTATTTACAGACGGATCACTTTGAAACTTGGTACATTTATGTAAAACAGAAATCTAAGAACTTTTTGTTCGTGTCAATTTTTCGAAAAAAAATTGAGGAAAACGGGAAATTCATAGAAAACTGAAAAAGGGGGTACTTTAAAAATCAATCTCCTCCTACAAATATCGTGCTACAACATCGAGACACATCATTCGATTTGTAAAGACCATATCTAAAAAATTACGTTTCTCGTTCTTCCAAATTTTTATTTTTGTGAATGGGGCGGGATTTTTTGTCATTTTTTCGATTTTCCCCCCTCCGCCCCCCCCTTTTTTGCAAAATATAATCCAAACTATATCGAAATCAAGAAAAGTACAAACACCATTTTGTAGAGCTTTAATTTAAGAATGGAACGGTATATCTCTCACTGCTGTAGCTTGAAAATCATTGGAGGAGATAGATTTCTAATATGAAAATTGCAACTTTTCAGGAGAGCCGATAAACCGCCGACTGGCTGCGCGCGCGCTATGTAAAGGCATATTACGTAGCTTGGATACCAAAAGTAAGCGTTATTTCACTCTGAAGTCACTCAGCGATGCAGAGAACGACAGCATACACACCTTCCAGCATGACAGCTCGTGGCTGACTGAGCTGCGAGGCCACAGCCTGCGCATTTATAGACCCCGAACGGAATTATTCTGATAGGGTTTGTTAAGGGGCTCCACCACCCCCCATCCTTCGGGATCTGTCGTGAGCGCATAAATCAACGTACAGAGGTGGTTTTGGTACCGTTGGATAGGTCAGAATGTCAGCTTTAAGATGAGACTAAAAATCGGAAAAGCCAAAATTGTCGATTTTGGACCAAGTCAAAAAAACGTGTGTCGGGCAGATTTATGATTAAAGCGAAAATCACACAACACACGAATTTTGGAAATTTGATGGTGAACGTACAGCCCGACCCACGTTTTTTTGGGGCGAACCATAATTTATTTTCTACTTTTTAGTCCACAAGAAAAACGTGTTTTTTTTAAAAGTTTTTTCAAGTATTTTATTTTCTACTTTTTAGTCCACAAGAAAAACGATTAAGACTTGATTAAGTATGACTTGACGTATGTATCGATGATACACAGCGTTAGCGCCTGCTCGTCTATAACTTGAGCGCCCGCACCTCATACTATATATTTACCTACTATATATATACTTTACTCAATTAAGCTAATTTAGGTCTCTAATTACTAGTTTTTATGATTGTATCTGAAATTGTTAGGCAAAAATAGCCTGCATGCCGAATTTCAGATCTCTAGAGCAATCAGAAGTGGGCTAATTTTCGTTGTCAATGTTAACAACAAACAAACAAACGCGAAGCTAAGCTAAGAAAAACGTGTTAATAAGCTGAAAAACAGTTCAATTAACCTGAATAATGATATGTATATAATATATACATATATATATACAGATTGAAATTAATAACCCTTCATAAACAATGGTTAGAAATGTTTATATTGTAAAAATTCAAAAAGACCTCACGAAAAAATCATTTCAGATGTTTCTGAGCCGCTTTGTAACAGTTCTCCCTACAAAATGTAATAAAAAACGTAGAATGCGTATATATAATTTCTTCGATTTTCAGGGGTGACCCCTTACGCGCAGCGCAGCTGATGCGCCACTCGCAGTAGCAGTTAGAATGGGCAAAGATCTGGGTCCCGCTGCTCCTAGCTACGATGATGTCCAAAACCAAAGGCATCTTACAAATACTTCACGTTGAACCCGCACTGGACGTAACAGTAAACTATTTATTCGTTCCTCTTAATCAATGCCATTATTCGGAAAATTGTATCAGTATTCAATTCTTCAGCTATACAGAGAGCTATAGGGCCCGCCAGGTCACCTGAAGCCTAGGCAGCGTAGTTTCTGCATGCGCATTAAATGTCAATGCTTTTGTCAACTAAAGTAATTATCGGGCTGCTGGGGTGCGTAAACAGGATACTTTTCGTGCCGGGATGTTACCTGGACATGAATATTTATTCATAGTGGAATAATAGGGCAGTGAAAAAATGGAAGTAACTGATTTGAATATATAATGAGTTTGATTCTTAAACTGTTATATCTAAATTCAATTTGGAAAGAAGAAAAATTTTTCCCCATTTAGAAACGAGGGTCAAATGAGAGCTCCATGTAAAAGGTGTGTTTGAACGGTTCCCGCTTTAATTCGTACACATAATCTTTGTTGTTATTCACAGGATTCGGTATATCGTGTTCTTGAGTACAGGGAATGCCGAATCCGGTCAATGCCGGGATTACCAACTTTTTAACTGTATATATTTTCCTTTATATGATTGATAAATTTCAGTATTGAAATTTTGCCTATAGAAACTCAAAATTCGACATATCATACCAGGTGCCGCTGCCACTCCCTTCTTTTCTTCTTTCTTATTTATTCTTATAGGAGCACTGGAAACTAGTCCATAAAGCCCCTTGCCTAAACTGGGTTTAATTGGTACCTAACAATTTACCAGCTCAGTATAACGTGGTAAAGAGAATAGTGAAAATTCCTGCCACTCCCTTCTAGCCCACCACTTACCTCTCCGTCCAGCAGCATCACACCTGATCAGACTACGGTAAATACATAGGATAGAAATATATGAATGTTCCTTGTCTGTCCTGTACTATAAATTTTGAAATATGGCTAATTAATTTTTAAAAAGAGGTAAAAGGAAGATGCAAATTAAAACCTCACAACACTTTGCATGAACGGAAAAATAAATCTGAATTAACTCGATTTTCGGATTCCCCTCATGCGATCTATTAGGACCATTACTGAGATGTATTACTGAGATGGTAATAATACTGAGACTATTACTGAGATGGTTTCTTGAATCAAGCCTATTACTGAGACTCCTGAAAATAAATAAATAAACAAGAATAAATATCTAGCTAAGAATCGACATGAACATAAATATTGATCGTAATCAGAAGCACGAAATCTAAGCATTAAAAATGACACAAATAGTTACACAAATTGCACGCATGACAAACGATAGTAAACCTAACATCCACTGTTCCCACTCTTCCTAGTTACACGTGACGTACCTTACACATCGACGACAACCACAGGACTAAACCAGGTTCCGCTATTCCTATTCGATCAAAGTCACATCAAACTCTCTCTAAAACAAAATGACAAATATGCATCCCATCCAATCCCTAACACGATGTGAGGAAATTTTTTGTATGGACGATCCAATTGCGACTTTTTTCATTATGCAATTTCATTCATGATTTCCACCCTTATTGGAAAGTTATAATATTTTCGATTTGAGCTTTACAGGCTCTGAATATTAACCTTAAGATTCTCGTTTTCAAAAATATAGCTATATTTAACGCATACATAGATAACAAAGATATCAAATTTTATAATACCGACTCCGACTGATCAGGCCTGAAGAACTTGCATCTCCTGACGACTACGCAGCCGCAGCAGCTGCGGGCCGCGATCGTCCGAGGAGTAAACCGCACCAGCTGCCGGTACCGGCACNGCTATATATACATGCAGTCTAGTACTACTCGCTTAGTTTTAAGATCAGAGCATAGTATATCAGAGGCTCAATTTCCATGCATAGACGTTTACAGCTAGTAACTATTTTGACATGGCGTGGTTAGAAATGAGGGCAAAAATCGCAAGTAAAAAAATTCAATCGATGCATCAATATAACTGATTCGAGGTAATGCAAGTCAAGCCAATTTCTCCTATTAAATCCATGTATCCTGCTGAATGAACAACGTTGTGTTTAAAATATTTTTATTTATGAGTAGTTCCCTTATATATTTTTTGAGTAGTTCCTTTATATTTTTTACCATGGAACTACTACAAATAGCACCTATTGGGAGGCTGATAAGGGGAGGCGGCCATTTCACATCTGATTCATCTCTAATCCGAGAGCGACAACCGAAACCCGAACGACAGCCGCGTCTAAATTTTGACAGGGGAGGTAGTGTTGTGGTGCGGAGGGAATATTGTTGTACAGATAGAGTATTGGTGTACATAGGGAGTGTTGTGGTACAGAGGGAGTGCTGTGGTACAGAGGGATTGCTGTGCTACATGAGTGTTGGGGTACAGAGGGAGTGTTGTGGTACAGAGGGAGTGTTGCGGTGGAGAAGGATTGTTGGGGTACAGAGGGAGTGTTGGAGTACAGAGGGAGTGTTGCGGCCCAGAAGGAATGTTGGGGTACAGAAGGAACTTTTTTGAATTTAAAAATTTCGCTCAAATTTTCAATGAATGAATTTTTGTATATCCGCTTAAATCAGCGATACCTATATCACTAAGACTGATCAATTTAAATGCTTCAAATGTTAGCTTTACACGACAAAAATCGTCAAGTTATCCAGATCAATGTTCTTCATAGGGAATTATGCATGTAATTTGATCCACCAGAGTGGAAGGCGGTGAAAATTACACACTGAGGGTCGGCGGCTACGACGCCAAGGGCAGCTCTGCCTTAGATGCCCTCACTTTCCACGACGGCATGCAGTTCTCGACCATCGATCGCGATCGTGATTTAGACGGTGAGATCAAACAAAAATTGTACAGTTTACCTGCACATATCATAAACATTGAATAAATCATGAACATTCGAAGAATGCCCTGTACTCTCACACACCACGTCACACACCACGTCACACACCAGCACCACCGCGTGAGTGCAGGCACTGAAAAGACGATATAGTAGGAAGGTATAGTGTGAGTACATAGTGAGTATATATAGTGTGAGTATTTATAGTGTAAGGATATATAGTATAGTGTGAGACGATATAGTAGAAAGGTATTGTGAAGGTATAAGGTACAGGTAATGATCGCTAGTGTATTGTGCATTTTAAAGGTTCACTGATGTACCCTGCAGTGCACTGATGTATACAATATCATGAGACAGTAATCTTCTGCGTGAGAAGCTTCATAATCTCCAATCAATTACTTGCCTTCAACTTCGCTGGGTCATAACTATAGTTCCAACGGGTGTGTCATACTTTACTCTCATGCGAAGCAAGTAATTTTCTAAAAATTAACGAGCTTATCACTAATGAACGAAGCATCCTAATGCAAGACCATAACAAAATTTCTTAATTAGTTTTATCGAAGTGACTTTTGAATAACAGGGGAAGTGTTGTGAGGTGCAGGGGAGCGTCTAGGTGCAAATCGAAATTTTCGACTTTATTGTTTTTATGCTCATCTTAAAGCTTACTTTCTGCCGCATCGAACGGTACTAGAACCATCTCTGTACGTTGATTTATGCGTTTACGACAGATCCCGAAAGGGTAGAGGGGGGTGGAGTTCCTTAACA
>NW_025943285.1:0-34587 GCF_000764305.2 Hyalella azteca | reverse complement strand
TGTAATTCAAAAAGCTAGTCATAGTTTTGAAAAGGTCATTGAGACAAATCTAATGTATAACACAAGACTTCACCATGGGCGCTTTGCCCCGTGACACGCGTGGGCCCGTTGCCCCCACTAGGTATCATTTCAATTTATATCGTGCCAATATTTTATTTTAAAAGCTAATAGTCTAAACTTGATCTCAAAATTATCCCTATAAATATTACTTTCAAAATATAATTCACGGTAATTTCAAAAGCTTCATCTACAGTAATCGAAAACAATTTTATTTAGTAGCAAAAAAATTTTTATCTGGGCTGAAACAGTTATTCACAAATAACTTAATAACGTAAACACTTAGCAAAACGTAAATCCGTACACTTCATCCCAGTGAAACTGTCGACTGGCGGTAGAGAACACGGGCCAATATCTGCCATACTTAGCGAGAAACCCGCTATGGGCCCATGACCCGCAGTGGGCTCGCTGCCCCATGTTACCCTACTAATTAATGATACCTATTCCAAAAATTCGAAGAATTAATTTAACGGCAATTAATAATAACAACTTCCATGGCTCCTAGACAATAGTTCATGAGAGTATTATTCCCACAATGGAAGGCACGAAAAAATGATTAAATATTCAGCAATCGGCATCGATACGCAAAGTTGGATATTATTCCCTGTGTCAGAAACTGTCTTTTCTAGCCTCCGCATTATAGATAAGAGTCAAAGGTTCGCGAGATGCTACAGAGCAGCCATAAGCTTGAGAACGTCAGTCAGCTCTTACGATGGAACTTCCAGCATATTGGCATGAACTTTGCCGACACAGATAAAGTTCGATGATCCTTATGTTACATAGGGAATCTTTGTAAACACCTGCATTTAGATCACTATACAAATATTTACGAACAGTGCAAGGTAGCCTAATCTCCTAATTAGAGTCGACATTTTGTCGCGCTTGGACAACGTGGGAATGAATATTTCGAGATTTCTTTAATTGCATGAATGAAATATGTATATATTCAGTTTAATTTGCATGTCCAGAATAATGAATGCGCATAATTATGCGAGCAATGCAATTGCAAAGATGATAATGATAGTTGTTTTATTATGTATATGATGGGGTTCTTATCGAACCCGTTGGAAGTCTAGTAGCTACTTCAAACTATCGCCAGTCATGAAAAGATCCGGTCAAATGACACGAGTTTAGATCTATGAACAAGGCACGAAAAGGAAAAGAATCGGCGACAGGCCACATCAGGCCTACATTTCAGCGCCGACATCATTATGTTATGTTATGTTATAAGCTTTGTTGAATGTCCTAAAGGAAATAAATGGGAAGGTGCGCTACATAAAATGAATACTTCGAATACTGATTCATCACTCATGGGAGGATCCCAAGTCCCTGCGGGATAAATGATCAATTTAAGTTCAAATCTACAAACTTGTTTTATTCTGATTTATCGTAAATGCCGGTAAATTGAATAAATAAATACTTTAGCCCTATCAAGATTAAAATTATTATTAAATGGCAGTAAATTTTATATGGAAAGTACGAACTACAGCAGGCCTGCGCTGCCTATTAGTGTATTAGAAACTTTTAAACTACCGAATTGTGTGAATTTTATTGTGGCCTTGCAGCTCAGAGGACTCATGAGATTTGCCAAAAATAATAGCGGGAAATTGATTGCATGTTTAGTTGATTGATGATCTAGTTTGGAATTATAAGTGAGCAGAATAATTTACGTATTTATTGAATATCAAAACAATAAACATAGCAATTGCAGATAATCCCATACAAGGATGGCGAATGTCTACGTAAAAATCCCCCCGGCGCTTCTAGCGAAAAAGGTAACACAGAAAGATCGCAAAAAGTCGTCACAGAAAAAAAAATCACAGAAATTCGTCACAGAAAAAAGATCACAAAAGTCGCTACAGTAAAAATATCAAAAAATGTCGTCGCAGAAAAAATCACAGAAAGTCGTCATCGGAAAAAAGATCACCAAAAGAATTCACAGTAAAAAAATCACAAAAGTTGTCACAGAAAATAAAGCCACATAAAGTCGTCACAGAATAAAATCACAGAAAGTCGCCACAGAAAAAAAAAGATCACAGAAAGTCGTCACAGAATAAAATCACAGAAAGTCGCCACAGAAAATAAAGGATCACAGAAAGTCGTCACAGAATAAAATCACAGAAAGTCGCCACAGAAAATAAAGCCACATAAAGTCGTCACAGAATAAAATCACAGAAAGTCGCCACAGAAAAAAAGATCACAGAAAGTCGTCACAGAAAAAATGCAGTGAGTGACAGAGAGCGCATTTTCTCGACGACGAAAACATGAAGTCATGGACGGACGGACAGACAGACAGACAGACCGACAGGGCGAGCACAATAGTGCATTTTTTCCATAAATGAGAAAATGCGCTAAAGATAGCACAGAAAATCGCCCCCCTTCCCCCCACCATCCCGCTAGAACGCAAGATTCGAATACGGAGAGGCAGGTTTGGGATAATGACCAGGCCTCTGAACACATAAAAGGAGAAAAAGACTTGGTCCAATTCAGTTACGCTCGAATGTAGGTAATGGTTGGAGTTAGATTACAAATTTAATTCAACCCGTTCGATTTTCAATATTGCATCCAGCTATAGGGTTTGAAATAAATCAGGACTTACCGATAGTCATTTTCAATCGTTTCATGTTGACGTAAATACATAAACTTTATGTTTCAACAGTTGCAGCATAAATTTTAAAAATGTTAATTTTTCAAAAGGCTGAAATCAGCAACGCTGGATAGAAGCAACTGGCGGGTTTCAGGTGATTGATTTCATTGTGGATAAGCCAACAGGAGGATTCAGCCATGTGAGGATTCAGCCATGTGAGGATTCAGCCATGTGAGGATTCAGTCATGTGAGGATTCAGTCATGTGAGGATTCAGTCATGTGAGGATTCAGCCAAGTGAGGATTCAGTCATGTGAGGATTCAGTCATGTGAGGATTCAGCCAAGCGAGGATTCAGTCATGTGAGGATTCAACCATCCTGAAGCTAGGCAGTTATTGGTATCCTCTCATGGCAGCCTGAGTTGACATTCCATGAAATCATCCATCGTTAAATGCGCGAGGTTTTATGCTGTGATTAAATTCAATCGTTTATAACTAATTTTTATTGGAAACAAGAAATGAGGAATTATGACGAAATTCGTATTCATTCTCAGCCACAGTATAGAGAATTCTTTGTAAAAACAGAGAAAAACTTATTAATGCCCCTCCAAACATATGTGCACATATACGAGTTGCTCCAATCATGAAAGCCCACCATAATTATGGTTCTCTTAAATTAAACGCTTGACCCATAAATTAAGCTAAACACTAGTAGCTTGTGTTACATTTGCAGAAACTCAAGCAAAATTTTATTCAGAACAAATCATAGGGTCTTCTCATTTACGAGTGGAGCGACGCAAGCAAAGAATACAATTATGAGGAATAGATTGCTTTACTGGATAATTTTATATTGGTCTATAGTCCCGAACATCGTAGTTGATGTGAGGACTTCAATGCCTGGCTTTCGTCGTGTCATTAAATGTCAAATTCAGGGAATCTTTCTCTGTGGTTCATTGCCGTCTCCATTCCAGTTATTTTAATCCATCGCTATATAACGATGTTTATCCATGCATTATCTGTTCGGAATTGTTTTAAGAATATTTTTGATGTCCAATGATGGATTCGGAAATATATAATGCAATAGGCAAATAAAATATTCACTCGAACGAAAGGAGTGCCGAAGATCAATGATGTCAGCAGATATATGAAATAGCTGATTTCCATGTCCCAAGATTGTGCCGAACAAAATCTGTTAACATGTGGCTCGAGGTAATTAGGGCTTTAATTTATTTTGTTTGGAAATATAGGCAAATGATTATATTTATTATCCCATAGGTTATTTGAGGGTGCTTGTATACTTCAACTTTCAAGACATTGTAATTTCATAAATTGGGTTTATTTAATTAATCTCATTGTACTTCTGCACAAATTTACCTGACCCGACCCGAAAATTTTAGTCTCACTTCGCTAAATGAAAGAGAAAAGTAATGAAAAACTGAATTGGGAACGCAAAGTCAAGGGTAAATTCACGAGAGAAAGAGAGAGAGAGACAAGAATCGCTTCCAAGATCCTGTATCATTAAGCATATAGCTCCCTCCATGCCATGCTTGCATGAAAATTATTTTTGAATAAAATCCTGACTTACGACAATTTTTTAGATATTCGCACGTGACACTAATTCATATTTAAGTACTTCTCTAGAATTTACCTCTAACTCCATTAAACTAACATAAAATCGCACCCTCTAACGACTCTGATAAGATCTTCCAAGATCCTGACGAAGGCCGGAATATTGACGAGCTAACTTTTATCCGCTTCTCATTAGTAAAACCCTCATTAAGAAACGACTGTGGAATTTGAAGAAGAAAAAATTTGCATCGAGATCATTATTATGAAAGTTTCAACCTGAATAAACAATCAAACGTTCGTTAATTGAAGCTCCCGAATTTTCATAACATTTACATTGACCCCCACTTCATCGTCTTTTGAAACTATCTGGGATTCTCGATATTCGATATCTTTCATTGCCAAAAATTTGTTTGTTTACATCGTTCTTTTTCTTGAGAGGAAATTCGATTTTGATATGACGAGTAAAAAATCTGCATTCGACAACGATTTCACATTCCATGCTGACTGCTATTTGGAGACATGAAACTTTCCATTGTAATGGTTTTATGAACTTTATGATGTAATTGTAAAGTCGGTATAAAAATTTGACATCAATCAACAAATTGTAATTGACACTAACAGGTTAACCCAGCTCTGCTTACTTGGGCGGACACGTATAAGAGGTTATCGATGACAGGTTATCACTGCTGATACATCTGACGCGACATGTAAGTCCGAGTGGGAGAAAAACGGGCCACGCACGGTGTAACAGGTCAAATTGGCGGCTGGCTGAGCCTACTTTGCGCTGGAGATCCAGTCCTTTAAAGTCCTTCGGGCTGACAATTCAGACAAGAATTTTAATTTGGCTTAAGAACCGAGTCTATAGTACGCTATTCAACTATCATCACGTACTTCAAAATATAACAGCGATATCCTGTAGATTGCTTAAACATATTGCATATGCATTGACATATTGTGACATATTGCATCTGCTTTGCTGATGTGCGTTCGTTAAACTCTTTGTGTAGCCAGCACCAGATGTCACAAATAGTACCGTATTTCAAATCAATTAAAAAATGAATAAAATTTAATAAATAAATTGAGAGAATTCACCAATTCCCCAACCACCAAACCAGTTAAAACTTTTCAACTTAAAAAAACTATCTCTTCGTTTCTATATTTTTGTAAGCCTCATCATTTCTCGCTCATTTCGATAAGCATGATCTTTAGTTTCCACCCCATTTTTTCATGCGCCGGACTTCTGCTGCATCTTACCAGAGAGACTTTTCACCAAGAGCTTATTAATTGTTTCCAGCTTCAGGGATGCATGCAAACCTTCCTCTCACTCGGTCACTGTGACACGAAAAATAATATTTTTCTATACGCGAATAGTTCATACTGGATGCCCCTTAATTGGCTTATGAAGGATGCGGTGTATTCCTCTCCTGTGTACCGCCTGCACGTCATCCATGGGCTGCGAACCAATATAGTTCGCAGATGATAATTTGAGAAAAATTATTATTTCTAGGAGTTTGCAAATTCTCATCGGTAATTCATAAAGAAACGTAGATAAAGATCGAAAGAAGCTCAAATCATTTTTGTGTTTCTGTCAGAAATATAATTGATTAAAATAAATTTAAATACATTATGGGATTCAGGAGGTCGAATGATGAACTTATATTGGTAGGAATTGAAGATCTTGGATCATGTTGACCAGATATATGTCCCAAACAGAAGCAATTCTCTTTCTTATCCACTATCACATTCAATTGCGACTCGCCGATAAAATCTACTTTTTCACTTACCCTTGAAGAAGCGAAAAAATAAGAGCGGAAAAGTGAATTTTTGTGAATAAGAGATTGGGCGAAAATGTTACTAATTTCAACGGCGCCTCGTGAAGCTTTTCTCACCTGCTCGGGCTAACTTCAGCTGGGCTTTTATGCGGCGCGGAAGTTGAGTCTTGAGAAAGTATAAAGTTGCGGATATAAAGTTTGACTTTTAGCGCTAAGCTCTTGGGAAAGGCATTCAGTTTGAAGGTGGGTGTGGTTAGAAAGCATCTACATCGCAACTGAATCCTTAAAAGCCCTGCTCAAACAAGCTTCTCAGATGGAAATCGGGAATTCATAAAGAGATTTGCTGATGAAGTATAGGTAGCTATCGTGTGGCATGGATAAGAGGTTTTATACTTCACTACTGCAATACAATAATTATTTTCTGTTGCTGCAGTTCTAATCTATCACTTGTAAAGTTTAAATCCAGATTATTTGGACGACAGACAAAGTGGACTGACAATGCTATATTGAGTCAACCCAACAAAGAAACATTTACTTGTGGATACTCTGACATACTATTAACATGAAGATAATTAGGCATGGTCTAAAGAATTTTTCTTTCGAATGAGGAATTTACAACCAAATGGCTTATTAAAGTATTTATTTTCCTCACATCGATGCTAAATCAAGAATCTAAGTTTACGCAGTGGCGTTGAATGTCATATGCTCGAGTATTCAGAATTTCAAGTCATTTTAGTTACTCATGAATGTGGCTGAAGCTCAGCGATCGGATGTTCCATGTCCCTAAAACACTAACGAACAAAATAATCGTGTAGGTCGCATATTAGAGATAAGTGATTGACTTAAATAGCAATAATATTATTGTACTTCGATTTCATTCAATATTAATGAAAAACTAACTTTGATATGATAGGGATACATTAATCCCACAGGCTATAATAAATAAATAAAAATTCGAATTGTTTCCACTCTATTCCAACATACTCAATTAGCAAAGTTGCCAATTCCATGTCACATATCGCATGTCATGGAAGATTATTTATTGAATTTTATGCCCACACGAAACCTTTCTATCAGCCAGTCAGTAAATACGTTTCTTTGCTATTTAAACAACTGTCGACAGAGAAAAAAACAACATTATATGGACGGAATGATCTACAATTAACTTAATGAACTCCTTTAAGCCACAAATAAAATAAAAACTTGTCAGGGTTCAAGATCCGAGCAAGTTGGCCTAAACGGGCTTTTAAATGTTTTTTCTTTATGGAGAAGCAGGTGATATTTATTTGCAATCGCCGCTCCTCAAAATGAGCCGAGCCAAAGTGGTAATGATACATCACATCTCAAGCGTGATAATTACCCTGCATGAGATGCCTTCTATGTTTTAAAAGTACCTAATGGACTTCAACCGTCAAAGTTAGGCTGATGCATCCTTCGTAGAACTATCAACAATTTTGTGCATGAAACCAAATTTCCCAGTAAAAAAAATTTCTTGCACGATGGTTTTGATGTGCTTGCTCTATGAATATAATCATCGACTTCATAAATTGATGAAAGTTTTTGAGGAAACGTCCCTACTCCAGAACTCCAGTAGAACTCCAAGGCACATTTTCATTCGGTGCATTCCCTCAAAAGAAAAAAATTGAGAATAATAGTTGAAAACGAATTTTAGAAAAAAATTACTTCACACTCAACTCTGATGGACTCAATATGTTGGTTATGTGGTTGTTATATTGGATATATATGCATGTAATCTTCATAAAAATTTACCGATAAGCTACCAGAAAAACATTTTAAATCTCATTGCCAGGGTCTGAAAACCTGACGAGTTTTGGCTGAAAATGTCTGTTAGGCTTTGCAGGGGCAATATAATGACACGTTTGAAGTGTCGTAATGAAGTCTGTCTAAGTAAACCAGATTCTTGAACTCTGCGCGATTTCGTGAAATGACTTTATCTTGAGCTTCCAATAGGAATGTACAAATGCTCCATAAGAACAGGTTAATTCTCAGTTAATCGCGAGATGCATTAGTACGTTGAAAGTACATTTGGAATAAGGAAGAATTTACTGCCGCGAGAAAAAATGTTCTGAATATGTTAAGAGGGCTTGAATTCGAATAGGTAGATGGCAATAGGTTTTTATGGTTAATAGGTATAATTAAACACATTCGAGCCATATGTTCCCATGAGACCAGCGGCTGCCTAACTAATTTTCGTCATATAGAGGACCGACACCTAACGCGCGGTTGGAAGTTCATTATAGGCATGTAAACCGGACTGTACATTGTCACTACACTAACATATGCATCTTACCTATCGTTGGTTAAATCTCCTACACCATTAATTGACAGCAATCTGAACCATGGGAGACTCAATCTAGAAGAAAATACTTTCTTGGATGTTCTATTTCCAAAATGGACCATAAGAGAAATTAATTTGTCATTGTGCAATGCAAAATTTTGTACTCGTCTGCAATAAGTACGTCTTGTTCTTTCAGTTTACATGTTGCATGTTAAGCGATGAAAATTGTGCGTTTCTTTCTTCGAACTATAGTTATCAGCCGAAAATGGTGATAGCATTATACGAAGCGCTCTGAAGACGTTTGATTTTCAGTGCATGCATTTATAATAACTAGGTATTCGTGATAGTTCGTTGGAAAAGAAGAAACATATAGACGTTCCTATTCATTCATTGTTAAGACTGTAATTTAATTATTCAAATAACAACGCAAAAAGTCGTAGAGTGGAACGTAACAGCGCGTCTCAATTGAATTCGTCTCCTTTGGTATATTTTTTACAGTGTTTACGTTTTTTAGACGTTATGGAACGAATCTGTTAACTGGACTAATTCAGAGCGAAGCATTTCTCAACCTAGTAAAAGATTTATACACGAGATATCAAAATGCAGAGAAGATGTATAAGACTGTATGGATTATTGCTTAGAATACCGGCTTTGATAATATTACAGCAGAAATACTCTCACTATTTTCAGCGACACGCCATTCGATGAAGGGCGTGGTAGGTGACAACTGAACATCACTTCGAACATAACTCTTTCATGACCATTATAATTATAAGTGGAACTTGATTTCCATTATTTCGGTATTAAATAACATGCATACGTTCAGGAGAATGTTTTGTTTCTAATCATCTAAGCATTTTTGCACAGAGTGGCAGTGCACCCTAAAATACCGAGGGTACTATTTCTGAGACTAACGGTGCCAGCGGTGCTTTTTATGTAGGATGTGAGCACAATCGTCGAGGTGGTGAGATGCCAGTAGGTCAGGAAGCCACGGAAGGATTCGGCAGCGACTCCTTCATCAGAACGGCTCGAGTCCAGCAAGGAACTGGAGAGGTCTGCGTCTCCATTGTTATTACCCAGTGTCGGTAGAGCACGACCAGCCTCAAAGCCATTGCTCCTGCGACGTCTCATACACGCATTCCTCCGTGCAACTAGAGAACAGCAACCCATGTTACATCAATCATTTCATTAAGCTACACGTCATGTATCCCCCTAGTGACTAGTCTCATCACCCAACAAATATTCTCTCATAGACTACCATCATCAAGTTCAAAGTGCGCAAATTATAACGAATCTATATTATTTCGAATATAGACCCTCGGCGAGACGGCCAGAGCTCTGTTCGAGGCTAGCTGGCCGAAAGCAAGCAGGTGTGACGGTTGGTTTGGTGACCATTTGAGATCTCCAGTGGGAGTGAGAAGCTGATCTTATGAGCCCGCACTATGGGTGTTCTTCGGGACCCGTTTTCATAAAAACAAAGCAATTCATCGAGCAACGAGGACAGCCGACTACGAGGTGAATCTTGACTTCAGTGATGCTAATCATCCCCAACGACCCAAATTTACTCTCTTTCCTATGTAAATTAGCCCTGCATGTAGTTGAAGCAATGATGGGTCAGTAAAGTAGTAAGGAAAGTTGACGATACAGAACCGTGCCGAGACTAGATAAAAAATGTCAGGACCAAAAGGTGAAGTTAGCAGCTCTGTTCTCACTACCACGTGCGCACGCCGTGAGCTATAACGAGATTATTCCTCGTGGAAGCTACTTTAGTACTGGATCAGTCTGGGTAAGGGTTACTCTCCTGAGACTGGCGATGTACTCCTCTGTTAATTTAGACGCAACTTTCTTTTTGATCTAATTAAGGAAAACGTTTTGTATCTCTTTAGAACTGGATGTCTTCACGTACCTAACGAATAGATCAGATCACTCCAACCAGCAACCTGACGTGTAAGTAAAGGAGCCACTAGAAAAGCCAAAGGGAAATCCATCGTCTCAAGATGATTGATTTTTTAATTATCTCTAGGGGGAGCGTCTAGGGTAAAATTTATCTCGGCTATTTACAGACGGATCACTCTGAAACTTGGTACACATATGTAAAACAGAACTCTAAGACTTTTTGTTCATGTGAATTTTTCGAAAAAATTAAAGAAAACGTGAAAATCTAAGAAAACGGCCAAAAAGGGGGTACCGTAGAAATTTATCTCATCCTAGGCTTTTCAAGGTACAACATCGAGACACATATCATTCGATGCGTAAAGACCATATCTATAAAACGCTATATACGCGTTTTTTGAAATTCTTATTTTTGCTAGTGTGGAGGCATTTTTCGTAATTTTTTCGATTTTACCCCCCCCCCCACACACACACANCCCCGCCACCCCTCTTTTTGCGGAATAAAATCCAAACTATAACGAAATTAGAAAAACGCCTACAGCGATTCGTAGATATTTTTTGCGCATCGAATGGTATATGTCTCATTGTTGTAGCTTAAAAACTGTAGGAGGAGATAGGTTTGCAGTGACAATAAGTTAACTTTTCAGTAGAGCCCGTCATAGCCCCGCGCGCATCGGAATAGGCACTCAATGTAGCAAGGATACAAAACTAAACGTTACTGCATGGAGCTTGATTCCAGTCAAGGATGGTGGAAGCGACTGCTTGCACACCTCCTCATACGACGCCACAACAACAAACAAGTACAACGTACTCATACGACGACTGCTTGCACACCTCCACACCTCCTCATACGGGTAAAAAGGTGCACCTCAAGCAGACCAATGAACACTAAGAGCGCTCGCAGCGAATTTCCTCCCATTCTATTTGTTAAAGAACTCTCCCACCCTCCTCCATTTTATGATCTGTCGTGAACGCATAAATCAACGTACAGAAATGGTTTCGGTACCGTTGGATAGGTCAGAATGTCAGCTTTAAGATGAGACTAAAAACCGGAAAAGCCAAAATCCAAAATTTTAGGGTAGACGCTCCCCTTAAAAGATAAAGTAGCTCCATTAATCCGTAATCACTTCATTTATATGAAATTTTTACTCTATACTACTGTTGTTAAACATAGATATGGTAGAAACCGTCGCATGCATTCCGAACATTTTCTTCGGCGCATAAAGAAAATTTGATATTAATCGGAAGAAATTTGTATAGCTTTGTAGGTGAGGATACCTCCACATGGAGGACACCAATGAACCACATTGAACCAACGTTTAATCACATAGGCATTCTTCGCCGTATTTTGATCGGATATAAGAATTAAGATGACTTAGTTGCTTAAATTGCAAGTTTATCAAGAAAGAAAACAGGTAAAAATTCACCATTTCTTACGCGAGAAAACGTTTCTGAGTCCAGCTCCATCGTCAGTTCAAAAACCTAAAACACAACTACAAACAATTAGCAAACTAAAAGGCACACTGAAGAAATTAAATTATGAATTGTCAAATGAAAACAAATAAAAATGAGGTAAACATGCACGAGAAGGCAAATCTATTTATTTACTATTTCGAGGGGACATGAAGAGGATGTGGCATTTAGACTAGGCTTTTGTATAAAAACATACAGGGACTCTAAAATTCGTAGGTCAGAAAAACCGGTTGTGGAAGCTAAAACTCTAAAATCACTACCGGACACCGGGGCGTTGCACTACTCGGCATGAACGCGTACTCCTGAATGAAAGGAATGCGCAAGCAGGTTGCCTGTCCTATATAGTTGTGCGCAGTGTGCATCTGCGTATGTCGGTATGACATCACGCAATTTTTATACTAGGCTGGCAGAGCATAAAAGAAGGAGTTTTAGATCAGCAAACCTGCTTACGCATCCCCCTCATTCAGCAGTGCTCGTTCATGCCTTGCAGTGCAGCGTCCCGGTGTCCGATGGTGATTTTAAAGTTACTTGGTTAAGATGAGGTGCGTCACCGTCTTGAGTATTGGCGCCCATTTTAAAGTTTTAGCCTCCACAACCGTTTTTTCTGACATGCTTATTTTAGAATCCCTGTATATTGTCAAACAAAAGTTTAGTCTAAATGCCGCCTACAAATCAAATCCTTTCGAAATGGTGAATAAATATGTTTGTCTGCTCATGTTTACCCATTCTTTTTGTTTTTATTTGACAATAATTATTTATCTGTTTTAATATCTTTATTGTGAATTTTAGTTTGCTAATTGTTTGTACTTGCGTTTTAGGTTTTTGAACTGACGATAGAGCTGAACTCAGAAACGTTTTCTCGCAGAAGAAATGGAGAAGTTCATGCCCGTTTTCTATGCTTTTAATTTCTTGATAAGCATTCCTGTCGTATATGTGGTGACAGAAAGGTTATGCGTCGATACACTTATTGAATGCACTTTCTAATGAAGAATTAGAGACCCGAAAAAAGGTATTTGTGAATGTGATGGCAAATAGTGTAACTGAAAGTACTCACTGACAATGCAGGTCTGAGTGGTGCTGGTGGTGGACAGAACGAGAATTCTGGTAGTCGTTTGTTCCTCAAAGCCAAAAAATCGAGCATCTGGAAAGTTAACATAACATAGTCATGTTTGCCCTGAAGAGTAGGCCTGATGTGGCCTGTCGCCGATTCATGAACTTTTCGTGACATGAACTTTTCGCCGATTCATGAACTTTTCGTGAAGATCTAAAATCGTATAATTTGACAGGATCTTTTCAAGACTGACAATGGTTTGAAATGGCTACCAGACTTCCACCAGGATCGATATGGTGCTAGGCATTTCAAGTCTGAACATATTATTCTATAGCTTTATCTAGTCTTCTTGAACGCGTTCATACTCGGAGCCAACGATATAATCAGGGAGGCTGTTCCACATGTCGGAGATTCGAAGTGCGAAGAAATGTTATCGCATGGATAAGTTGTAGCGCAGTTTTTTTAGTTCATAGCCGTGGCCCCTGGTGTTGGTTCTTGTTTCAAATTCTAGTAATCCTTCGGAGACCTTGTATAAACCATGAGTATACTTGTATACTTCAATGAGGTCCCTACGCAGACGTCGATAACTGAGGCTTGGAAGCTTCATAATCTTTCATCGTAGGACTTGCCCTGCAAGCCTGGAATTATCCTTGTTGCACGTCTTTGAACATTCTCTATTAAATTTTTGTTCTTCAAATCTCGGAGACCACACAACGTTTCCAAACCCCTAGATTCGGACGTACGACAGCAACAAACAACTGCTTCATCGCTTCTGCATCAAGGAACTCTTAGGAGCGCCTGATTAGTCCAAGAAGTTTGTTGGATGTATCAGCTTGCGTTTCAACATTCTTACAAAATTTCAGCTCCTTGTCGACATAAACTCCGAGATCTTTTTCCACATTAAACTTTTCAATCATTACTCTCTCGAGCAACCATGTCTTCTCATACTGTAATCTTGCAGTTCATTGTTCATCCCGAGTTGAAGTACTTTACACTTGCCAGCATTAAACAGCAGCTGCCACGTATCAGCCCAGTTAACTAAACTGTCAAGATCATCTTGCAATTGCGCTTTATTTGACGTATCCTTCACTGTATTATAAACTTTTGTGTCGTCGGCATACATGGAGCACACGCTGGACACTACCTATGGCAGATCGTTTATGAAAGCAAAGAACAAAATAGGCCCGAGAACGATTCCTTGTGGCACGCCACTGCGCACTAATGCCCAGTCTGACACGGTTCCTTTAATACTGATACGTTGTCGTCTACCTACTAGAAAATCTCAGATCCGTTGAAGTACGTTTTCCTCGATTCCAAAAGACTTCACTTTACTTAAAAGCCGCTCATGCGGAACACTGTCAAATGTTTTGGCAAAAATCGAGGTACAATGCAACCACTGGCTCCCTTTCGTCCAACAGGCGAATCCAATGGTTCAACGTAGACAATAAGTGAGTGGTGAAAGATCTTCCCGCAATAAAACCATGTTGACAATCTGATAGGAGATGGTGAGTAGTCAAGTAATCGATAATCCTATCCCTCACAACAGATTCCATTACCTTACAAACAACGCTTTTCAGACTGACAGGGTGATAGTTATCGGGGCTACTTTTGTCACCATTTTTGAACAATGGTGTTACATGAGCTTCTTTCCAATCGGACGGCACAGTTCCTTCGTTCAAGCTTTTTTGAAAGAATACTGTCAATGGGCCGGTCAGAACGGCTGCTATATCTTTGAGCAATCTGGGATGGAGGCCGTCTGGTCCACATGACTTGTTGGGATTTGGAGCTACCAGGCGCTTGAGAACCTATTCTTTTTGTATTTCAAAACCGATTAACTTCGTGCCAACTGGGCGCTCCTCAATATTTGGAATACTGTTCAAGTCCTTATTTGTGTACAGACCTACTGCTGAGGAATTGATTAAGAACCTTGGTCTTGCATTCATCGGAGGAAATCTTTCGTTGGTCTACTTTCAAGTCAGATATACCGTCCTTTGTCTTACACTTCGAACTAGCGTACAAAAAGAAGGCTTTCGGATTATTTTTTGCATTTTTATCAATATTTTTTTTCGAAGTTTTTCACTGCAGTGCGACAGACCTTTTTAACTTGATTTCGAGCTCTTGTATACAGGTTATAATCAGAATCGTTGCGAGTTCGTAAATAACGCTTGTAAGCTTCCTTCTTGGTCTTTAGCTGAGCTTTAACTGTACTGTTGTCTAAAACGATACTAATACGTCTAGTAGAACGTGACCGTTCATGACGAGAAAAGCCGTTTTCAGGCAGCCACCTGAAACTACCTCATTTGTGTCGTAGATTCGGGTGCGACCGGCCACTGTTCCGGTCGCAAACTTTAGCCTTAAGTCTTCTGAATATATGACTATATTCAACTATATGATTTGATATGCATATATAGTCATAAGTGAGTGATTTTTAGGTTAAGTTGTTAGTCAGAAGCAGCACTGTGCACCTTGATCATGTGCTTGAGTGACATTTTCATACAGTCTCACCTGATTTTCAGCTGCAACCTGTTCACGTATTAGGGAAACTTTTATCTTCATACTGGTTCCAACTTAGCCATATAAACTCAATCGTGCATTCTTTGAGCTACTGCGATCTAAGCGTCAGCGGTTTCCGGCCTGACGTCTGTCGCCCTGCCTGACGTCTGTCGCCCTGCCTGACGTCTGTCGCCCTGCCTGACTTCTGTCGCCTTGCCTGACGTCTGTCGCCTGCACGGGACGAGCACGGGACCAGCCCTGGGACTAGCGTGCGCCCTAGGTCATGAAGGTGAGCTGTGTGATTTGTCACAGTTTTGAGCCCATGAATAGGGGGTGCGTGTTGCTGTCTAATAAATCCTAAAAGTACTTACCATCCGCATTACTACTCGTAAAACTATTACCTTATAACTATAACTATTACTGAATAACTATAACTATTACTTTGAACCCATAACTGAAACGAAAGTGAAATCTCTGTCGTATTCCCCCAGCTTCCCGATCTTCGGACTGCACGGGTGAGACACCGACCTCATTCGAGCGGGGGCCAAAATCTATCTCCAAGCGTCAATATTTTTGTGCCAGTATTTTGCTCCTTATTAAATAAATATCTGGTATTTTCGACTAGTTCGATTTATTTTGTTTCTCTTGGCCTTTCGCGTTTTCGTTAACTGTTCATCCACAGGGACTTTTCACTCCTCCAGGCGTAATCTTAGGTAAACAGGCATAAACTGCAGACATAACCGTGTCATTGAGAATTGACCTTGAATCAGCCACATTCATGTCCTACAGTCCGAAATATTCGCCGCATTCACCGCTTCGCGGAATTTATCATTGTCGCCTTTCGCAAAGTTCAAACGTTCACGTTCCCAAAGCGTCTTTTCTGCACAACACTTAAATCTGAAGAAAAAATGATTGGTGGTGGCTTTTGCCAACGGAGCCCCGTTGCGAAGCTCATCTATCATTGATTCTTCACTAGAAAACACTCGATCCATAATATTGGGCTCTGTTTATCTCTAAAATGGGTTGGTTGGTGATGTCCTGGATTAAAAATGAGTCTCGTGCAGACTCCAAGAGTTACTTGGGTGATACTGGGATTGGATTCCCATCTCTTGGAGAAGATTCATCTGCCCAATCTATTTCTGGATGGTTAAAGTCACCAACGAGCAACGTATGCGACCTGCTGAAAGTCATGCTCGGTAAAAGGCTGTTTAGTACTTGATCGTTATCAGAGGAGCTGTTAGGTGATCTATAAAGGACCCCTACGAGGAGGCTATCCTTGCTTTTTAGAGTAAGTTCGCACCACACTGATTCTCAAGCTGATTGATTCTCTGCAGATAACTTAACTTGCTGGGCCCCATATAAGTTGTTCTAACCCACAGAGCTACACCACTACTGAACTGCTCTTCATTTAAGTTATGAAAACAATCAAAACCTGGCAACTGAAATTCAACAGGTATAATTTTCCCCCCGTGGTTTTTACGGAGTGTTTCTGTAATACAAATAATGTCTATACACTCGTTTGCGATCACAGTTAACAGTTCACCTTTTTTTAGTTCAAAACGGAATCCCAGTTCGTGTAAAAACATATTATAACTTTTTGTCCACTTTCGCTTTGATGTATGTGGTCCGAACATAACATTAATTTGGAAGATTTCTGTTATTTCTTAGAAATAGGGAAGAAAAACTAAATTAACTAGATTGCGAGGCAACGGCGAAAGCTAGGCAGCACTAACAAAAAAAATATATACAATTACACTGGTACGCCGTTACTTCAATAGAAATATTCAAGATATTGGAACCCTTACCACGCATAGTGCGTGCACAGCACTGTCGCACCAGTCGCAAACTATTAACTGAAACGAATTTCGACCCACCTAGAGCTTGCCAACTTCTAGGTGTGAATTTTTCCGCTGTTAACGTCTTATCAACATAGTGCAACATTCTGCACCGGTTAATTTCTTTAATTTGTGTCTCATTCTTCATTGAATTAGTAAACACAGATTTTAGAAAACATACTGAATTCTAATCATCCGATATTATTACAGTAATAAATGACTACATAATGATCATATTACTGACCTGTCATGCATAAGCTTCCTCATGTAAAAACTGCCTATTGTAAGAAATATTTTTCTTCACGTGTTTATCATGCTGAAAAAGTTTGAATTTTGTTTTAATAATTCAACAATATTCAATGATATACGATTTTAAGGAATTCCTACGCCCCACCAATTCGCGGCGTCGTCATTTTCGCTCCCTCCGGCATCGCCACCCCCATTGTGGCCGTCGTCGCCATTGCCGCCATTGTGATGAACAAAAGAGAAGAAGACGTGCCTAGCATCTGTGAATATTCAGGACAAATATTAAAATATACTAGTGTTCTCCGTTGATTATATAGCATTCACAATTGTGTGATTTATTTTTTTTTATTTGTACTTTAGTGAGAAGAGAACCATTTTGCACTACGAGGAAATCATTTCAGACTTGTTAACGTACTTTGAAAACAACGGTAGGGCAACGTGGGGCAGCGCCCCCCCCCACTTTTTTTAAACTAAATTTTTGATAAAGTTTTAATTGATACGAGGTGGTTCTTTGTTTTGTTTAAAGGTACAACTAATGATGAATGTACGATGTGAATTAGACGCCTATAGAGTTATTCAATTTTTAATGAAACACCATTTTGTAAAAAGTGTCAAAATGGGCCCATTGCCCCACCCCTGGGGCAATGGGCCCATGGGCTTGGGGCAAGGTGCCCACCCTTGGTCCCTTTACAGCAATTGCATATTTTTTCGTTTAAAAATGATAAAACAACACTTTACAGTTGAAAATAAGAAAAATGTAATAAAAAATGTGACATTCATTCATTTATTAACAAATCAAAAAATAATATCCTTAGCTTGAAAAAAATACCCTTGGCTTAAAAAATCTATCACTGACGTGAAGAATAATATTTCATTGACATAAAAATGTATATCCTTGACTTGAAAAATATATCCTTGCGATAAAAAATTCGTCCTTGACATGAAAAAATATATCCTAGACTAGAAAAAATATATTTAGTTGATCAGAGAAAAACTTCGTTCTAGTTTCGTCCATAATCCAGATATTATGTGCAGAGAATTCGTACCTAATCGTGATTTCAGCCAACACCATAAAAACTCATCAACTTTTGGCTCATTGGTGTTGACTGAAATCAAATTTTGGCAATGCAAGAGTCAATAACTCGATAAGGGGTCATAAACACGCATAACTAGAAACTAAACCTGCTGCCTTGAGGCGGCAAATCAAAAAATCATGCAGTATGAAGAGTAATTTGTAATTCAAAAAGCTAGTCATAGTTTTGAAAAGGTCATTGAGACAAATCTAATGATGTATAACACAAGACTTCACCATGGGTGCTTTGCCCCGTGACACGCGTGGGCCCGTTGCCCCCACTAGGTATCAATTCAATTTATATCGATTCAATATTTTATTTTAAAAGCTAATAGTCTAAACTTGATCTCAAAATTATCCCTATAAATATTCCTATCAAAATATAATTCACAGTAATTTCAAAAGCTTCATCTGCAGTAATCGAAAACAATTTTATTTAGCAGCAAGAAATTTTTTATCTGGACTAAAACAGTTATTCACAAATAACTTAATAACGCAAACACTTAGCAAAACGTAAATCCGTACACTTCATCCCAGTGAAATTTTCGACCGGCGGTAGAGAACACGGACCAATATCTGCCATACTTAGCGAGAAACCCGCTATGGGCCCATGACCCGCAGTGGGCTCGCTGCCCCATGTTACCCTATAATACTTAAAGTTTATGGGAAATCAAGGAAATTTGAAACACCAGTTAACTATAGATTGTTAGTCAGAAATCAACGATGTTGTATCTGTTAATGGAATAGGCTGCCTCGTGTGGAATAAGTTTAAAATATATGACTATCTAAATAATATTAAGGTTATTTTCCATAAATTGATCAAGTCCCTGCATCCAGTTCAAAGTAAAATTTTGAAACTCTATTAAACTCCAAGCTTATGAATTATTTATTGAGGTATGTGTAGCCTGTTGGAGCAGAACTTTTAGGACAATAATAACATGTAGAAGTTCGTTGGGTGACAATGACATCGTCTATGTAAAAATCGGCAAAAAATAAACTTGTTGATTTTTTACGAAACCTTTTAAGCCTAGATTAATCCTAAAAAATCGAACTGAATGAAGGTTAGTTGCGATTAAAAAAATAACAGCAAGAAGTAAATTATAAGTTTTGTTCGTGTTCAATTTAGTTTTCATAATCACCAGGAGTGACCAAAAAAAATGATTATCAAATGATACGATCTTTGTACAGAAATTTGACTTATTGTACTGGGAAAAGATTTCTCATCATTAAAAGAATGTTGATTATTTTGCAATCATTTGTTTATGTTATACTGTGCTCTTTCATTAAAATTGTCAATTCAATTTCACGGCTGATCATTCCAACTTAACGAATTTGCCATACCATTTTTAATCCATCTTCTTTCGTTTCAACATATCTCGTTTCTATTTTTTTGAGAATTATATTTACCATGATAAAAACCTGGAAATAATTGATGTTTTATTTTTTAAATTGCTTCTACAATCCCATTGCGAGACGTACAGACCCACCATGCTACAGCGGTCACCAGGAAGAAGTGCTCCTTGCAAATGATGATTCTTTAAATATAGACCATATTTGCTGGTGTTAAGAATTTTATCTTAAATTTCCTCATCAGTTTACAATTCATTTTCCTCGAGGGAGTGAACTTTTAATTGTTTGAATGTTCTTTTATTGATGAACTTTAGACAGAAGAAAATGTATAAAAACAAGTACAACGTACTTCTTATCTCGTTCTGAAGCGAAAAGTCAAAGCTCGGCGATTGGTCCGTCTAAACTTGATTAAAAGAACACGCCTCCACTGTTACATTAAGATATATTAAAACGGTACCAGTTTTATGATAGGACTATTTGAGCTTTGAAAAATTTATGCGCATCTATATAGTGCATACATTCTACAAATTAATGTCACAATTAACGACCGAAATAGAATGGAATCATATACCTGATCCTGAAGCACTAATAACTATAATTTAAGGATTCACAAAAAATAAAAGCATTAGTTGCGAATGTGGAATAACCAGCGATTTCGTTTAAGTGTCAATAGTAAGTATAAATATTTTATCCCATCATAAACATTCCTAAACCTATTGAAGGGACACGGTGCTTTTCTTTCGAATGTCCTAAGTTAATAAATAACTACAACTTATTTAATTATATTTCTATACATAATAACATGAAACCAATATTGGATTTTTAGGCTGAATTCAAATTACTTCTATTGGGACAGAGCTCGCTTGGCCGACGTGCGGAAAGCTGCACAGGCTCACAAACAATATTATTTCCTAACCGTACGCATTTCCAGATACTTGGTCAACCGGGCATCCCGCAAGACGAACCTTATCGTAAAACTGTAAATTACACCCACACAAACAGATTAAAAACGAAAAAAAAATCCCGTGCATTGACTAACGACACTAAAACTCATCACGTGGTGAGATGGGAAACACAAAAGAATGAAAATTATTGGGAGACTTGATCTCTACGAAGTATTCATGTCACTGAACAGATATGATGTAGCAGAGGTTGAAAAGCCAGTACTTGATGAGGTATGTGTAGAGGGTCACAAAACGGAAAGGCAGTCTCTGCAGCAACGTCCCGTTACTGATCAGGCTGGCCCATCAGAAATAAATTGACTTGGATGTACTTCGGTCAAAAATCCAATTTTGCCTTCATGTTATTATCTACGTAGGAATAATTAGATAATTTGTAGTATTCATCCCAGTTACATAATTTTTAGATCTTTGAAAATAATGCACATGTCCATTCGGTGTAGGAATGTTCGTGATGTGAATAGATTATTTAAAATTACCAGTGACATACCTAAATGAAACCGCAATTGCTATCCAGGATTTGCAAATCATGCTGGCCTCACTGAATCCTAGAAATAATACTTAATACTCAAGTACGAAAAAAATACTCAGTGCGAAAAAAGCGTTTCAATACCCCGAAATTCCCGCAATAAAACTAATGCTGTTTTATTGTGTTCTAAAATAACTGTGAAAGCGTGTTCCTTGAATCAAGTTTAGATGGACCAATCGCCAAGCTTTAATTTATAACGTCAGAACGAGATAAGAAATACGTTGTGGATGCATGTTTTTATATTGGTCGGCTGTCTAAATTTCGCGATAAAAGTACAATCGAATGCAATAAAATTCTCTCGCACGAGGAAAACGAATTATAAAACGATGGGGAAATTTAAGATTAAATACTTAGATCAAGCAAACACGTTCGATATTATACAAAGGAATCAGCATTAGCAGGGAGCACTTCTTCCTGGAGATCGTTAGCAAGATGAGTTGGTGCATCGCGCGACATAAACGAATAAACATTTCACGACATTTTACTCGAAATTATACTTTAATAAAATTCAAACGAGAAATGCCGATTTAAAGCAAAAAGCATTATGAGAGGTATATATAGTCAGTTTGATAAGTTGAAATGATCAACACGTGAGATTCGATAGATGGTTTCAACGAGCTACCTGTACCATAAACCAATGAATACAGAATAACGAAAAACTTCTTAATTATTTCAAGTTACTATGTAAAGTTCGTGCTTTTTTTGTTATGTATTCCAAGTAATTTGAAATGTTAATTGATCATCATCAAAACTTTTATCATCTGCTTCATGCAACTACTTTTATCATTTTTTTAATGTTCTGAACATTCTTTTAGAACGAAATTCTTCTGTATCATATTATCATACGGTAAGAATAGCTAAAAGATTGTCAAAAAATTATGATTATGAATCGGAATGCTTTTATAATTTCCTCCATCATACAAGTCAAGCTATGTGGCCGCCTAAGTAAAGCATAAATATTATTCCATTGATTTTTGAACTAGCAATCTTAAATAACGGTTGTTACAAATTTCATAAATTGCTTATCAACTTTAATCTTTATTCACTCGTTTTCAAAGTATATTAATAGTTGATCTGAAATGATTTCCTCATACTACAAAAGAATGCTCTTCACATTAAAGCACCAAGAAAGAGATCGGTGATAAACAAAAATGAAAGTGAATTGAGAACACTAGTAACTTCTAAAAGTTTATCCTGAAAATTCACAGATGCTAAGCGGGTCTTCTTCTCTTTTGTGCATATTAATGATGGCAATGGCTACAACTGCCACAACGGCAGCGGCGATGACAAAAGGAGCGAATATGATGAGTGCGGCGCCACAGAGATGTGGACGTTGGATTTCCTCAGACTCGTACACCATTAAATATTACTCAGTTATTAAAATATATCTCAAAATTTCCCCTGAATGACCAGAATCAGGCGAAAAAAATGTGTCTCATAATAGGTAAATAGTCATTACAAAAGCTAACTCATGCAAAACTGGGCAGTAACATGAGCATTACGGCTAAATTGGTAAATTACTAGTGTAATGATCTGAAGTACTAAGGATTCAATAAGTCTCCTTAAATGAGCTTTGATTTGATCGGTAAAGAATGAAGCACAAATTCAGAAAATCAATAAGTATTGTGCTCAATTCACAGCAGATGAATCATCCAATTCAGTAAACCGGAAACAGAGGCTCCTTTGGTTAGAAGTAACGGCTAGCAGAAATGGAACCTCTACCCCAATGAATAAATGGTTTTTAGGATGTTTATTGCCAATATGTATACAATACGTGGACCACATTAAAAGCTAACATCAAATTTTATTTTATTAACGTTCACTCTCCTTGATACCTCTACAGGTTCAAGCTCTCGTTTATCTGGTATTTGTAGCTGATCCAGATCAAGATTTCGTAGCTCAACGCACGCTGCAACGTGTAGTGTTAACCATTAACTAAAACCGATGTCAAACTTTCGCCGTTGCCCGCTATCTATTTCTTGTTGCCATTTACGTAAATGTAACGGATATTTTCATAGATAACATTTTAATTGAATACACTACTAGCCTTAACTTTGCAGATGCTCGATTGTTTGGCTTAGGGGAACAAACAACTACCACAATTCTCTCTCTCCACCGTCACCTCCACTGAGACCTGCGTTTTAAGTGAGTGCCTTCAGTAACACTCTTCGTCATCGCCTTCATTAAAACCGTTTTTGCTCTGTTTTTGGGTCCCTCCACTATATAGCTCTTTCTCAAATATTGCATACTTTTTTCATCCCGACCATGACCAAGACCTGACGTGTGTTAATGTGATTTCACGGTTGACAGGTAGGTTCAACGATTTCCTCTAGTCAGTGTACCCACACCTCCAACGCTGAACGGTCACTCCCGATAGATATTAAATGTTATTATTGACTGAACACGTGCATAACCCATGTAGCTGATCCTACAATATCTACATTAAAGTTCGGACGTGTAGAGGTAAAATTGGATATAGTGTTATTTGATTGAATAGCTGCTTCATCTATTAATATCAGTGAATTAATCAATCATCCAGCAACGATGAATTTATCGCTGGCCATTTTTGCGCCTAACCCATATAAAAATTAAGAGTGGAGCACCTATGTTTTTATGGTGGCTATCGGCGGACGCCATAGGTGGAGCTTCTATGATTTATACAGGAATTAAGTGTGGCGTGCACCACTTATCCCACACCTATAACCTGCCAATAGCGATAGACCAGAGACAGTTCTCCAGGCAGTACAAAAACTCGTTGAGGACTTTAGAGCCGTAGGGCTGGAGGTAAACCAGGGGAAGTGTGAACTGATCATACTGAACCATTCGAGAGAGGAAGAGCTCGAGACTGAGGAGATGTTTCGGGGGGTGTTGTGACGGGCACATATGGTGAAACGACTGGTCCTTTAATATCACAGATTGGCCGTCGCATTACGGAATTGTCCGGCGAACGTAGAGAGACTCTATGGTTGGAGTAAAGGTTGGGTTTGGCCGTGCAGAGAGGCAATGCAGCTAGCATCCTAACAGCAGTCAGAGAAAAGTTCGACGCGGGCCTGCTCCTCGCTCGCGTCACAGCTCAGTGACCCTCGGAGTCGGTGTAGGTCACCATCAGAGGCGTTAAGGTCGGGGCCCTGATCATTGACATGAAACCATTCCCTGTTTTTAATTAATAAAATCACTTCCTTTTTTTTGTTGGAATGGTGAGTGTGGGAGGCCTTTAAAAAAAACTGCCAATTGCCACCATACCCGTAAAGATCTTCGTACACCAATAACTACCCATTGGCACCGGTGGCGCATCAATGAGCCACCAGTGGCCACCTTTAAAATGAATTCAATAAAAAATTTTTCTATAGTCTCAAATCCGTTGCTTCTGCATTTACTGATTATTGCTTCACCCAATCACCATTCTGAGTGCTACGTATGCAAATCTACCATGGCAGTACAAGTAAGTGAGTAACAATGTCAGACATGTAGCAGGAACATATAATCAGAGTACCATACACATACCTCGTGAGAAATCGACTTGAAGAAAGTCCCTGCCTGCAGGATTCGAACCCCGATATCCCGCACGCGAAGCAGAGCCTCTACCGTTCACCGTTGTGCCATCGGAGATGACATGGCTACCGATTAATTTTAAATGATTTAACTGAAGTATTGCAAATATTAATTTCATCAAATGAGCGAAGTTAATGCTACCACCGTGATGATTAGATGGTTTCATCAACAATTTTATTTGACCATGCTACTACATTCGAGTAAACACCCGCTGAAAGAAACTTCATTTATACGCAACGAACGATGGTTCAGCTCAAAGTAAAGGCTACGGGAAAATGCTTAATTAGTATCGAAGTTCATAATGTCAACATTACACCAATTTTGACAGCGGTTTGATTCGATATATTTTTATCAAGAATATTCTGATGTGAAATAAGGAATTGATAATGCACGATTATTTGAAATGTCAGGCGTGAAATACCTGCACCACTTCTAGTCACCATTTTTCTCTAGCCTAATCTTTAGTTTTTTGCGCATGAAAGATACCGGGGCCACTTTCTTAGAAATGTAGACTTAAAATCTAAATAATTATCTGACTGTGTATTAAATTTCACAATCGAAGTCAGGATTGATAACCAAATTTTTACTCGTATCCTCTGCATAAAAAGGATACTTTTGTGACAAGCAAATTACCCGGAAAGCACGTTTCAAGCAGGACAAGGTAAAGATTAGTAGGAAGCTCAACGTCGACGCGCGTCAAGCCAACCGTTATGAACGTGTGCTTGCTGTGGACTCGCTCTCTGCCCTTGATGCCGAGCCGCTGTGCTTTACAAGGAAGTAGAGCCGCTGTTGACTACGTCAACGTGCCTTTTGAGTTTAGATAAATGGGGCAACTTGAGAATATTGTAAATATAATGGAACACACTTAATCGATCCATACAATTTATACTTAATAATAGAATAAGTAGTCTCAATTGATCGCAATATTTCCAACACAGCCAGTCGGCTAATACGCAAAATTCACAAAAAATTAACGAAATATTTCAGGTGAACATGAAAAATTGGATTCGCCGTCATGTATGGAAAAACTGTAATTATTGCAATCAAATTTTTTCATTGTTCCTCGGACAATTTATATCAGGAACAGTCTGATACATGCCCAGTGGCTCCACTTTGGCTCAATAATTTTGTGAAAACCTTGCTTCTCTGTCAGTTTTATTGGTGCCTACCTAATTCACGCAAAATTTTCTTAACATAACTAATTCTTAAAAGCCAAGCACACAAAACGATTTCATGGTTTCGTTTTGATCTCGAATGACCCGCAACCCAATAACACCTTTCTACGTTGGATAAATTACTGTGGCAAATATCTTCGTGCATAGTGTAGGCAAACGGTTTTCAGTGGCTTAAAAGAGATTTGCCTGCAATGTGCTATCGATTATTCAGACCTTACAAATCAGCGATGATTCATAGATGTCTGCCACCTTTACTCGCCACCCTCTCGATTTATTGATGTTTATTATCGATTTTTGGCAAATCTGGCCACTCACCGTTACGCCACCTATAAACTACTATCGCCACATATAATCATCGGTGCGCCACCCTTAATTTTTATTTGGGAATATACTTTCACATCCGGTTATTAGCTGGAGTGGTCTGAAATATAATCCAAACAGATAAGAAATTCATATATTGGAGTAGACAGAAAGTTCGATTAAACAAACAAGGGATTACATCACCAGTCCCTAAGAAGTTTTCCATTATTTTTTAGTGACCCCTGTTCGTCGGGTCAGAGGTCTGTCTTATACTTGAATGTATATCGGCAACTCGCAAGCTCCCGATAGCCAGCTAGCCTTACCTCAAGCTCTAGCGTCTCCTATCAGATCAAATTACGTATCCCACATAGTATCCCGATAGTGTTTCAAGTTACGCTCGGAGCTCAAAATGGGTCTAAAAAATTGCTTCCATATTTGTGCAATCGTAGAATCAGGTTCGGAACCACTGTGGTCTTCATATTAAACTGACACGCAAGAGTAATCAATATAAGCATCCGGAACGGGAACACTGTAAAGTTTAGTTTTATGGTGCGAAAACACACAATCAATATGGGTTGAAATTGCATAACATTGGTCTGTAATACAAATGTAAATGGACATAATTACATCGGAAAGGCTTATAATAAGATAAGAAGAATATATATGTTTCTTATATAAAAATATATAAGGAAACATCAGGCATGCAGTACAATTAATGTCAGGTCCGCTTTCGAGGGGTGGCGCAAGTAATGCAAAAATCCAGTAAGGTAACGGGATCATTTGTGTCAATGAATGGCAACCTGCGAGCACTATATAATCGCAGGTTGCCCGTGGATGGTGGACTATTGCCTCTAAGATAAAAATGTGGTAAATGTGCAAGTGAACGATAAACGAAAACAGCCATAAGTTCTTTTCATTTAGGCAGACCCATTTTGTATTTAATGAATTCAAAGTAAAGAATTAACTTGTCTTATTCAATACTGGTATATTAGTTCTCGCATAGATTCGATAGTCTCTGCTTACTTGGAACTTTGATGATGACAGTTTATGAGAGAATATTTCTTGGGTAATGTTAATAGCCAGCAGGGAGATGGAGACTGCGTAAGGGATCGTGATAGACACTTCAACTTTTTCATCTTGTTGTGAATCACTAACGAATTGACCTCACGTATGAATAGTTTTTAGTTTTCATCGTTCCGTGATCCATCACAGAGGTATGCCGTATGTGGTACCTTCAGTTCTATTTTTATTGTATAAGAATGTGCGTATAAATTTAGTGATATATAAATATTTCTCGCTTTAAATTCCAGGTTCCGCTTAATTATCACTAGTTCTAAACTTTAGGTTATTTGTTCGTTTCAGAAAGGCTCCGAATCTTGAGTCAGAAGTTAGAACATGAGTACCGGAAACGCATGGTTTATATTTTTGTTTACATCGTTCATTAATTATTATAGATTTGTTTGTAAAATTATTTAACCTTGCGATCACCAGTTTAATATTTTGGGAAACTCAACTGAATTTTGGGGAAGTTATGTTATATTATTTATTGAATGGACATCAAACATACGGCCTGTTGCTTACTGAAATGATTGACGTAACATGGGTTTTTATTCTCTAGTTCAGTGGTTCCCAAACTTTTTCAGGCTGGCGCCCCCTTTAGCTCCCTAGTGAATTTCTATCGCCCCCCACAGACACATATAAAAACACGCCTCTTTCTTGAAATTTAGTACGCTGCAATTTTAGAAGATAAAGGTTAAACACAAATGTTCCTCTTACAAATAGAACCCCATTTAGTGAACCAATATGTTTTTAAACTGTTTTAACTGTTTGAGCACTAGAAACCTAGGACGTCTTGGGCAAATTTACGGCCGCGGACTCGTGGCCGGTCGCACGACCAATCTCCAAATTCAATTATCAAGTAATATCTTCCAAACTAATGAACGCAGCTCAATGAAACTTGGAACATGTATTCATCAGAACCTAACGGTGATTTTTAGCTTGTAAAAAATTTTAAATTTCACCTTCATTCGTGAGTTATATTGCGATAAAGGCCGAAATTCGCAGTGATCAAATAATTTGAACGAAAACTACCAAACGGTGATTTTTTTAGCTTCAAAAAATTTTCGATTTTACCTTCGTTTGCGAGTTTTTTTTTTCATTTTACCGTCATTCTTGATTTCACACTTCCTTATATTCGGCCTGTATCGCCGGATAATTTGTCGCTTAAATTCGCGGCGATCAAGAAATTTATTCTAAACTACTCAATAGATTTCAACGAAACTTTGAATATAAATACCTAACCTCCCAACGGTGATGTTTAGCTCGGGACAATTTTTCTATTTTGCTTTCGTTCTGGTGTTATACAGATATAGGAGGAACAACCGGCTTGTCTACCGGCCGGTTTAACTAAGAGCCGTTTACGAATATCCGTCTACATATGGCTGTATAACTCGCAAACGAAGGCAAAACGAAAAAATTGTAGCGAGCTAAACATCACCGTTGCTGAGGTGGGGTATTTAAATACCACCCAGTTAAAATTTTGAGCCGAGAACGGCGCCGGGTTTAGCCGGGCTGGTCGCGCTTTAGCAGGATGGAGCCGTGAAACAATAACCGGCCATCTATCCCTAAAACTGCGCTGCGCCATGGCTGATATAGAGACAAAATTCTAGCAGCACGGCAGGGCCGGAACTCTGCGCTGTTTTAGCGCTGGTACTTGGGATTGTCCGGCAGGGAGCTGTGCAGAGCAGCTAGCAGGCCGTGTATGGGGGGGTTTTGAGAGAGGGAGGAGGGGTAGGGGTTGGAAACAGTGAGTCAGTGACGGGAGAATGAACTTCGTCCTCCATCTAGTTCATTCGCATAGCACGATATTTTGGGCCAATTTCCGGTGCCATTTGTGATATTTATTTCATGTCAGTATTTTAATACTTCGAATTACGTAAGAATTTTATATGCTCTTCCAGTTTTAACACTCTAACAGAAACGTTGAAGGTCATTCACGATTTACTAAAGCGAGATCTCAATCAGTTTATCATGAGAAAGTTTTCTAACATGGATATACAGAAAACGCGTTAATAACAGTAAATGTTAGAGCAAAGGAAATACCGAGGTCTCCGAAACGTTTTCATTGAAGATTGGACGTCGCAAGCGCCGTGACTTGGAGGCTCGACGCGCTCTACCTACTCTGAAAAACGACGCTGAAGACACAGACCTCGCTAGTTCCTTGCTGGAATCCAACCATTCTGATGATAGATTTGCCGCCAAATCACTGCGTGACTTCTGGACCTACTGGCATCTTATCACCTCAACGGTTGTGCTCACTTACCACAGCACAACCATCGTTGGTACCGTGCTGCTCGGTCCTAATTCTCTCAGTATTTTAGGATGCACTGCAACTCTGTGCAAAAGTACTTAAGACGATTGAAAAAGTACATCTATATTGAACCAATGATTTATTATTCAACCCTTGATACCATACCTTAAGTTTCACTGTTTATAAATTAGTAGGGTCGTAGAAGAATTGGGTCCAATATAACCTATTTCAGTTGTCACCTACCACGCCCTAATTCCCGAAATATGTTGCTATAAATTGTATTTGTGAGATACTCTTATCAGAACCGGTGTTGGACACAACAATAATTATTAATCCATGCGGCCTTATACATCTTATCTGCATTAAAGAACCTATTAAAGAAATCTTTTACTCGGTTAAAAAATGTCTCGGTGCGAATCAAATCAATTATCCGATTAAAAGCACTACATCTAAATGAATACTAAAAATGTCAGAAATACTTCAGAGGAGACGGATTCAATCTGGTGTGTATTACACTCTATAATTCGACTCAGCATAGAGTTATTTACTTGGATAAATACCAGTCTTAAGTCAATGGGAACGAGCATTGATTTGAGTCAGACCCAATCATAAGTGAGTCATAATTGCGGATGTTGAACTGAGATAAGTCTATAAATGATGTGACGTAGTATTTTTTAGAATGAACAATAAAGAATAATTATGAAAGCATGTAATGTAAACCAAACGTGCTCCGAGCGCGTGATATATATTCATCCTTATTAACGTATTATTAACGTTCTTTTGGGATGATAACTGGCTTCAAGAAGGGCCCACATAATTTTTTCGCTTTAATAGCTGTTCACATATTAAATGAATTTGTAAACAGTAACAAGATAAAGTTATTACACACAGGTACAAAATTTTTTTCGTACAATGTAAACCTTATCTATGTACAATTTTGGGCAGAAAACAACCAAAACATAATAGTCTCCTATATAGAGTTTCTCTTATTGGTTCTAATTGCAGTAAATGGTGCAGGAACTATACCAACGGGAGGCAGTTAGTGGCAACGAAAAGTCCAGTTGACACGCCTTAAGTTACCTAGCGTTCTAGGTCTCTAGACAACAGGCCGCACCACTGCACAACACTACCGGGGAATGTCCGCGTCCTACATTGATTATGTCCACTATAATGCAACAAGCATTTAGGAGGAGGAGAAAGTGGATTTAGGAAGGATATTATTGTAGAATGAATTCTCATGCTACTCATTTAAGTAGCATAAATTTTCACATGTTGGGTTAGTTCATACCGGAATCGCAGCCCTCATCTATTAAATATCTCTAAAATTATTACTGGTTATATGATATATTACTGCGAGTATTAAGCGTTTTGTCATATAATTTCTCAAGAAAACACAAATCAATGCCTAATCTGACGTTAAATGTCACAATAAATTTGCATAACAGGATAAATGCTACTAATTCGCGATCAAATTCATACCAAATGAACATCATAAAGGGAACGAACAGGACTACCGACGTATTGTGGAGCACCGCTGATTCTTACGTTCCGCACCACACGCTTCTCACGTTTCATCTCCAATTAAAGTTCTTTCATTAATTGGCTTGCAGCAATACAGAGAATACGCCACAGATTTTACCACCTCCCACCCAACATAAACGCACTTTATATAGCACTCCTTTTGTCAGATCATCCCTCATTTAAGATCATCCCCCCCCCTCCGATACCGTTATACACAATCAAAATCATCCATTTATGGATGATTTATAGCACCGGATTGTATGACATATTTATGTCATTTAAACGGTAGTTTTTGTATGATAAATTTATGTCATAAAAATGGTGATTTATAGCACCGGTTATTCAAAAGCTCCAAATTACACGCGTTAACTCCCCCACCTCCACACTTGTACAATTAACTACAGAGCGGAGCATGCCACGCCGGGGCGGCAGTTGTTACGTAGTTGTTACAACTACGCTAACGGACTTACGCAACTCACCGAGAGTGACACACAGTAAAGATGAAGCCAATGACCTACCGAAAACCCAGCAATACTTGACAAAATTTACCCATTGACTCTCGAACGACTCACAATCCTCATTATCATCATCACCATCGTTATCACCTTCATTGTCACCATGTCATCTTTTTTAAAAACTGTAAAAACATGAGAAAACGCAGTTAATAGAGGGAGCACGTGCATCATTTTTATTTTTGTTCAACAGTGCTCCAAAGAGAAAATAATGTAAATGTTATGTACCCACCCGCATAAACTATCCAGTGCCCTGACGGGTTTCCGCCCCCCTCCCACCCAACTACAAACACAACCTAATCACCGACAACCAACCAAATCATGCGCAATGCACCTTTTCATCTTCTACAGTACTCTGCAATTCACCTTCTTTCTGGCCACCCCGCGCCGCCTCTCGTTCTTTTCCACTTTTCCCTGGTGACACCGCAATTACAAAATGTGAACCTAACACGATTACGGGTAATTTCGGATTAAAATCAGAGATAAGGCACACGACGAGTGCTCTTCTCTACATTTCGGTGAAGATATACGTAGAATAATTTAGTATGATGGACATAGAAAACAATACTTAAGAGCCTCAGAAAGACGTTCAATGTGTATTAACTAAGCCTTGCTCTCAGTTTGATGTATTATTTTACTGAAACAGCGTTGAATACGATAAAGTAAGTATGTTCTCCCGCAGAGAACAACTTACTTTATTCATAAAAGTAGCTTTTAAGTTCGGCTTATTCATTGATAAAATTTTAAGGTAATACTTTACATTAAGTGCATCCGAAAAAAGGGTGTTTTTTTAATTATATGTTTTTTGGGGTGTAGATAAAGAATTTGAAATCCGTTTTTGGCGGTCGGCATCGGAAACCGATTTTTTCCCCCGAGGCTCTAATTCGTCAAAAAAAAAATCGGGCAAAAATCGGCGAAAAAAAACTAACCTAACCTAACCGTGGTTGCAATGTCGTGGTTGCAAGAGTATATGGGTCACATAGGCCAAGTTAAAAACGCTATAAATCCACGGATATTGGGGCCAAGATTTAACTTGCATTTTATCTTAGAAAATATATAAAAAATCGGCATATATAAAAATCGGTTTTCCGATGCCGACCGCCAAAAACGGATTTCAGATTCTTTATCTACACCCCAAAAAAACATATAATTAAAAAAACACCCTTTTTTGGATGCACTTAATTTAAAGTAATACCAATTTTAGTATTCCACAATGAATTAGACTACGAATTGTTCATATTTCGAATTCACCAAGGATTTGAAGCGATTTTCAGCTAATTGTTAAACTATTTCACTAGCAGTAGGTAAATCGCACCAATTTTTATAGTTGTCTTTCATAGCTTGATGTTCAAGTTATTTTATATAGAATATTTAAATTTAATCCATTGCCAATGATATACGTCGACAGAAAATACTCGTCTGGATGTTACAGACAAAGCTTGAAAAGTGATTTATTAGGCAATGAGGATTTTTTGGTAAAGTTCATTCCAAAATTATCAAAAATTATTTTTTAAATAATTTGTGTATAGATGACTTCTATGGTTTAGTGTTACCATTTTCAGCAATGGTAATAGGATCTTACCGAAATCATTTTCATGAATATATTTTCTTTTTTATGGATCATGTACGGTAAAGAGTGAACTTCACTTGAAGACCATTCGCTCCTAGCGATATAAGTAAGCCATCAACGAATATTTCAATTATGTGGGGTCGAGCAACATACTAAAGTGCAATAGATATGTATTTTTTCATATTGCATTTAGTTGTGTATGCAGAGGGTGGCTCTGCACCCTAACCCAATGAAGATTTGGACGAATCTAGGTAATATTCGAACGAAGTTGGTGACGTTGGATGTCAGCACAAACGTTGAAGTGGATGCTTTCCAGAAAGTGAAAAACCCGCGGGAGGACTTGTCAGCGATTTCTTCGTCAGGACGACTCGAGTCCAGCATTGAGCCGAAGAGCTCGACGTTACCGGTAAACTTCTCCTCAGTCGTCAGAGTTGGTTGAATTTCCACGTAACGGCGTTTGCGGAGGTTACACACACCGGGAGCTGCCACTACAGAAAAGTAGCTCTTAAAAATGCAGTTATTACCGTAATGAACTGTTAGGCTCTAACTCAATATTCACTATAGTCTCTAAACTGATATGTAGCCTCTGTTGGAATGAAAAGAGCATAATTTTAATTCGGATCAGTTGAACGACATGCATGGATGCATTTACTTGAGAAATTTTGAGACGAGAGTCTGTTTTAGCATTATCAAAATTTCGTTGACAGTTTTTAGGCTTTATGCGGATTAAGTCTCAATTGGAAATAAAATTCTCCAATAACAGGCTTCTTCTAACTTGTTTACCGGATAATGTCATTCGGCTTTAATTCTCCGGATATTTTAAAACCAATACTTTACGTAAAGCATAAAATATATATTGCTTTAGTGATTCATTGCTATAAGAACAACTCTTTCATTCCCTACACTGAAACAAATCGCTGCGTTAAAACTACGCACCGAAGTGTCTATCCCGGCTTGTCCTAAAATGAGTTGGCACAGGCGCGTAAAACGCCACTCAGCCAGCCGGCGAGGCTACTTTCAGCGCTTATTTGAAGCTACTTTCAGCGCTTATTTGAAGCTACTTTCAGCGCTTATTTGAAGCTACTTTCAGCGCTTATTTGAAGCTACTATTAACGCTGAATTTTAGCTACTATTAGCGCGTAAATATCAGCGCTCAATATAAAAAGCCTCAGTTTGTAAACCACCAACCGGCGTTTCTCTGCAGTCTGGTGAACTAGAACAACATATATAATTAAAAGAGTATAAGTTAAGAAAGAAGACTGCAAGAAATATGTCATTTTATTAGAATACGCTGGATTGAGAAAATAACTGGAATGACAGTGAGAATTTAACTGGAGTGAGAGTGTAGCTGGAGTGAGAGTGTAGCTGGAGTGAGAGTGTGACTGGAGTGAGAGTGTAGTTGGAGTGAGAGTGTAGTTGGAGTGAGAGTGTAGTTGGAGTGAGAGTGTAGTTGGAGTGAGAGTGT
>NW_025943284.1:0-680 GCF_000764305.2 Hyalella azteca | reverse complement strand
TTCTTTAAACGCAGCACTCAATTCTTTAAACGCAGCACTCAATTCTTTAAACGCTGCACTCAATTCTTTAAGCACTGCACTCATTTGTTTTAACGTTGCACTCAATTCTTCAAACGCGGCACCCAATTCTTTTAACGCTCCACCAAATTTTTTTAGCGTTGCACACAATTCTTTAAACGTTGGGCTCAGTTTTTCGAACCATGCACTCAATTTTTAAAAGTTGCATTCAATTGTTTTAACCTTGCACAAAATTCGACAAACGATGTCAATCATGACTTCAATTAGTTCCATCATACCAACTCATTATTTTTAGCGCATTTTCTCATTTATGGAAAAAATGCCCAATTGTGCTCGTCATGTCCGTCCGTCTGTCCGTCCATCTGTCCGTCCGTCCGTCCGTCTGTCCGTCCGTCTGTCCGTGACTTCACGTTTTCGTCGACGAGAAAATACGCTCTCTGTCACTCACTGCAGTGAGTACCGAGTTATACTTTTTACTACTAGCATTTAATAATTTGATGCCATCATTTTTATTACTGGCATCACCACATCCTCATCGAGGTTACAACGCTACAGCGACGCGGCGAAGGTCTCCTGGAAGCATCCATCAATGACCGCAGACTTATCAGCATATGGACTGGACGTCGGTCGAACTAGGGAGGGGCTGGATTGGAAGGGTGTTG
>NW_025943283.1:0-318 GCF_000764305.2 Hyalella azteca | reverse complement strand
CGGTCCCCTTAAGTAAAATCTAAAGGCTTTATCTATAAATGTAGCGGTAGCGCTGTAGCGGCAAAACTTCGTATCGCTACTTAAATATGAAGCGGGCGCTACCGCTACATTGCCTTAAATGTAGAGCCGCTCCCGCTACCGCTACTGAAAATGTAGCGGCCGCTACATGTAGCGCGCTACTGCCCACCTCTGCAATCAGGTGTGCCTTCACTCTAGCATGACCGATCCGATGCCGAACAAGTGCTGTTTCTACAAATGCCGGTTTCAGTTCAGTGCCCAAAACCAATTGCCTACTCTATTATTAATTTAACGAAGGAA
>NW_025943282.1:0-22392 GCF_000764305.2 Hyalella azteca | reverse complement strand
AGGAATTTCACAAGATTCCATTTCGGCGCTTATTTCGCTACGGCAACCGGAACCTAATGCGGACATAGAGCTTCTAATTTACCCGGCCATAAGAACCTGGGGCGTCCGTGTGCCAGCGGCTGACAGGTCTTCGAATTTCGATAGGGAATTCTTTTGTAACAGGGGAAATTAACGAGGCAATGAAGACTTCGTATTGGCGTGCCCAATCAGTCCTTTGAAAAAGTAATTTGATTCGCAGGACGAACAATTGGCTTTTACTTCAAAGGGAGAACAAATGCGCGTGTGACAAAGCATTTGATGAGCCACGGAGGCTCATGAAGCTCGTTAGGAAATTCGCGCTGCAAGAATCGACAAAATCGCCTGCAAATTAGGATTGTTGAAAAAATCGGGTGACTGATCAAGGAGCTTGTGAAAAAATTGAAATCTTTGATGAAGAAAAGAGAAGGTAAAGTTATTTTAACAAGTTAATTGAAGAAATGTGTATATTTTTTAGCGCATTTTCTCATTTATGGAAAAAATGCACTATTGTGCTCGCCATGTCCGTCCGTCCGTCTGTCTGTCTGTCTGTCCGTCTGTCCGTCCGTCTCTCCGTGACCTCAAGTTTTCGTCGACGAGAAAATGCGCTCTCTGTCACTCACTGCAGTGAATACTGAGTTATATTTTTTGTGTATAATTTTAATTGCATTTAGGGCTTAATTAAAATCATGAAAAGGTTCACATAATAATTAAAATGAGGAGATCAATGCCACAGATTACAGAATTAATTTTAATTAATTATCTTGGTTGCCATTTTTTGTTAGCGTATGTCCTGCAGTCAGCCTAGAAAGACAGGTGGATGAATGTTTTTTACGGCCTCAGTAAATTGAAATAGAACTACTGAATGATCCTCTCATAGTCTGAATAGTAAGTTTAATTTTCAGTGCATCCAAAAACAAAGTCTGTAAATAACCTGAATTATATACATGAAAAAGCAATATCGCCATACCATATGAATTAGGAGAGCATAAATTTATATACAGGAATTTGGTTGAAATTAAAGTTAGGAATTAGCGTGAATCTCGAAAATGAATCAGGAATTTGCAAAAAAAAATCAGGAATTTGCGTGAATAAGGTGAGTATGAATTCATATATAGGAATTTGCTTGACATTTTCTTTGGCATTCAGTAGTGAAGATCAATACCAGAGGATGACATCTTTATTGAAGAGATTCACATTTTTTTGCAACTTTCACCACCGTATAATTTCTTTTACATAACAGCAGAAAGTATTAATTCACTGCTGTCAAATTTTTTAGGCGACGGCTGGGTGTCCAACGTCAACTCTCCTTTCTGCTTACACGTGAGAACAGCCAACACTGTAGAGTTGATGATAATTTATATTATATATAGAATATAGTAAGCTAATGTAGTATAAAACGTTAAAATAATATTCATGCGCTGCTATAGGTTATTTAGGTACGGCCAATAAACGGTCTCCAAATATTCTTATTGAACGCAAACCGCCCTGAACCCAAAAAATATGACGCTTTAATGACCTCGTGTGAGATGAATTGAGATCTGAGACTACATTTTGTCTTGTCTACATTTTGTCTCTTTCTTGTAATTATAATCAACGCTAATTAATGCATTAAAATTTTAAATTATTTTAACAAGATTATTAAAATTTATTTATATCTTCTTTGATTTAATATAAATTTCTCTGACAAATTTCATGTTATATAAATGTAATATAGCACTTCCCCACTACTGTGATGTCAGTTTTTCAATGTCTTTTAATTAAATGTAGAATATCCTTCTTAACTCTAATAGTGGAATATCTTTAATATATTCAACTTTTGACTTAAATGATATGCATTTTTATTAAATGTCCCTTAAAGTTGGCATAAACCAATACCAAGTGAAAACATTGCGATTCATTCTATTGCGATTTGGAATCAAAAATATATTCTTCATTTCGTAAGGAAAAAATCACTGTGCCTTCTTACCTAAATCAAATATTTTGCTAAGTGATAATTGTTACTGTCAATCGACCTTGAATATGTTTTCATTAATAACTTCATTTTGGAATATAATTTAACTAATTGGGAAATGTACATGAAATCTTCCTTCTCTACACCCTCTTCTTAATTACCCGGTAGCGACTCACGTCCTTGTGACGTCAGCTGTACATAATGAATAATGTAGGTAATATTGAACATAGGTAATATTGAACATGTATTATGGGTAGATGTTAAGAATGCTAAGATTGCGGCGGAGTTTAGTTTACATTGAAAGTTCTCAGCGCGAGGGACATTCCATTCGAAGGAATGTGGCGTCTCTTCGAGGGTTGTGCGTAACTGTGGGCGACTCTAACGTATATCAGGACCTTAAAAATTGGCGCCAAGGGTTGTTGGTTTTACGGCGGTGACCGTCACGCACGTACGGTCTGCAGTTAGCGGACGTAAAGGCCGCGGCCGTGAGGCCGCGGTGTTACCGTTTTCGAACATTGACGGTCGCGACTTGCGAGAAACTTAGACTCACCGAGGCAGTTACGATTCCTGTGAGTGCGTCAAACATATGCAATGGACGGCTACGACTTTAACATATTATACGGTCAACATCAACACTACGGCTGCGACTCAGTCGTGAGACAACGCGAGAAGCCACGAGTTGTCCAGCGGTTATAACACCTGCAGTCACGGAGACTCAACTACAGAGCACGGCGAGGCAATTATCATCGGTACGGTCACAGTTCTCATCAGAAGAAACAATACGGTCACAACCATCAGCCGCAGTAAACCTACAAGTAATCTACGGCCAGACTGACCGTGAGACATCTATATCAACGAGATACGACAGTCATGAAGAAAGAGCAACTGTGAAGAGAGACGCGCGGTACAGCTGCAGTATACGGCCACTTGAAATACGGCTGCAACGCGCAGTGACAGCCGCGGTACGGTCGCTGAACATACGTCCGTAAACGGGTGCGCAAGTTACGGTCGTTTACAACAGTCGTACGGCTCAATGGAACTGCAATGTATCAACAATTTTCGGCAAAAATTAGATGATTTTACATGATGATGATTTAACTGATAGATTTTGGACTTTGATTGTGTTCAGCTCACCTTTTTCATGTACTAGAGATTTTTGTTAACGTAGGATGTGAACTTGAATTTCTCAATTTAATATGAAATGCATTAGTGTTTCATTACACCCTCTCTTTGTACTATATTTTGCCGTAACCTATCCAAAAAGAGAACCTTTTCATACGTGCCAATCAAGTGCCACTCGGCAAACCACCTGACAAAACGATAAGTAACGAATACCGGTACCTTGAACCTGAACCTGAACGTAACGTAAATTGGTGGAGTAATCACTCCGATTCTACAACTTTAAAATATATGAGACGATAAGAAACGTCTTTCTTTCATATTTTTTCCCTATATAATCAATAAGCTATAGAACATTGTACTTAACCAGGCACCGCAGTGTTGGGCGAGAACAGTCTTGTGTAACCCCTTACCCCTACCCATGTCAAAAAGAATAGTAATTAATGTCTATTGGAATCGAGAGAACGATATATATAGGTCAGCTGATGGCAGCAGTGTGTAAGCTCCGACATACAAGGCTTTATTCCCATTAACTGTAAGCCGCATATAATCTTCTAATAATACTTATTAAACGGTAACCCTGTACCTCATTAATACTCGTATTACTACCACTTACCGAACCAACCTCAGGTCATATCTATCAATAATAAGTGAGGAGTGTCACAGGGAACGCACCCGCTTACAATTTATTCACTGTATTTTGCTTTGCAAGAGTTATAAATTTATGGTTAAATTTACTAGCCGTCTGTTATGCATCACAGTAACAATTTTTTTAATTAAGAAAATGGTATATATGTAGTGGGTTGAATACGTGTACTATTTTGAAATAGCAACTGACACCTATTAGTAGCTCTCGGAGTAGAATAAGGCCTGAAATCCGCTGAATCGGCCTCCGAAGAAAATAAATTTATACGTGTTTTATTATAGATGTAATATTCGACCATAAAATAATAATATTATGTTAATTGGCAAATAATTTTCAACATGTTGGATGTTTTTCACGGGTGTTGGATGTTTCATGGTTGGATGTTTTTCACGGCTTTCTTATCGTCATTAACACCTGATAACTTACTGGTATTAGTCATGAAAATATGAAATATTTTAACAGTTTTATTATTGAAATTAAAACCAAATAATTTCCTGATTTCAGTTGCGTTGACATCGGCGTTGCTCTGAGAGGCATTTGCGCAAGCGTCACGGATACTGGAGGCACGATCAGAAATTTTATCTGTCATGTTGTCCGAATAATGACACACTTTCTCACAAATATTACGAGCGGAGAGCTGGATTAGCATTGACACCGATACTGGGTGAAACTGGATCAAGATGACCCACGCCGAAGACAAAACAAAATTATGACAAAGTCTTTCTTACTTCTCTGAGCGCATGCTTGACTGTAGGCCTAGTTAAGCCGATCAGGCGAGATAAGCGGCATTAAGAAGCTTTATGGCCGAGATAATGAGATGCTGTCTCGAGCAAAGTCGAGCTGTTAATTGATTTTGAGCACAGTTGGTATCTGGTGTGTGGAGATACGTGTTTAGTACGAGCTTGATATTGATTACGTTAAGAGGGAATTAAACTTACTCCATTTAATTCAACTTACCCCATTTCATATCTGACCAGTCTGGAAATATAACGCCTGAAACTGTGAATAAACATTTCTCATTTAATTTTTCTTAAAAAATGCAGCACGAAACTACTAAACTTGAAAATTTTGGGTTGTTTCGAAATTTAAAATATAATTGGAAATGGTCAATGCCTGTAATAGCGAAAACCAAGGGCACATACAGTGCAAGAAATCGAGAAATTGTAAAATATGCTCAAACCTATATTAAAAATAAGTAAAATAGACTGCGAGTTAGGCGCGGGATGATAAGGGTTAGAGAAGGACGCATCGAGCGATGAGCCAAATGATCCGAGGGTGTTGCGAAAAATTGAAGGCAAGAAGTGGACCATAGCACATCCCACTCAGAAGGCAAGAAGTAAGCTATATTATTGTTAGGTATTATGCTTTTATTTAATAAATGTGTTGTATTAACATTGAAGCTGCCACTACACGCACGACAATATCACATCCCACTCAGAAGGCAAGAAGTGGGCCACATCACATCCCACTCCTAAATCACCGCAGTCTGAGGGCAGCCGCGAGTGAAGATGGCAGAAACATCGCGGCATGTCCAAGCCACCGCAACATCTGAGCAATCCTGCAAGCTAACGACCGCGGCCAGCGCCGTGCCCGGCCAAATTGTCAGCAAACTGCGGTAATGCGACTTGCGTTCCTCATTGACGGCCTGGTTCGACCTGTAGTTTTTGTGTCACTGGTATTATAGGTTCGTTTCTGGTATTTTTATAAAGGGAAAAAATGGTATAATAAACCAAAGCTGTAGGGTCGACCGGTTGCAACCAGAAATCTGACAGGTGGCTATAACTTCTAAGATAATGATTATCTTAAAAAACGGTAAAACACGTCTAAGATAATTTTCGATTATCTTTAATTGGTGAGAGTCCTCAAGGTTAGGTCCAGTCAGGTAAAGTTTTTTTTTTAGCTTTTTTAAAGATAATGGAACCAGACCTAACCTAACCTAACCTTGAGGTCACTGTAAGATTATCTTTAAAATTCTAGGTTTCTATCTTTAAAATTGTGGATTATCTTAAAATAGGGTCGTTTTTCTTCCGAGGAAAAGATACCAAATAGGTTCGTTTTTAGGTTCGTTTTCTAGGGACCTGTCGGGTTCTTAGGGTCGAAAGCTGTCAAACCTGTCAGATTTTAGGTTCGAAAAGTTAGTTTCCGGGGAAAAAACCACTATAGGGTCGAAAGCTGTCGAAAGCTGTCAGGGTCGCGCTCGCGGGAAAATATACCAGAACAGTACGTTCGCGGGGTGCCTGCACCGAACGGCTTTGGCCACGGCGAGAATTTTAAACTGGGATATAATAATTGCTTATATCATCCTTGCGTCGTGCTCGTAATCTCATTATAATAGAAAAAAAATTATATTTGTTTCATAGTCGGTTCGTCTAAGTCCGGCTGAGCGGAAATTCTTCACATATCAGAATTCTTTTATTGACTTTCTGGAGCTTCGAATTCGCAACTCAATGTTACAATCTTGCTGCTGCTCTCAACCCCTCAGCTACCTCGTCGATTTGACCAGAAATGATATGATACAAGAAGCTTGGATCAAACCGGCAATAAATTAATTAAAGATAATTATATATGTATTTTTTATTTATAAGTATATGAAGTGCGCCAAAATTTGCTTTTAAATAAAAATTGTAAAAGTATAGAGTAGGCCATGTAAATTTGATTTTAACTTTTATTTTAAATTTCAATTCGTTAATTTCAAGTTTTATCCTCAAGTTTTCCATAGCTGTATTGAACATGAACCGGTAACCAGCTCTATAAGCATTTCAAAAACCTGGAAATGAGAAGAACTATAGGGACTACGACACATGACAATTAAGTCTACTTAATATATGCAAATTATTGTAAGCACTTTCGGTGTCTGATATCTCAGAAATTTGCTGTCGTGGATGGGAATTTTGGTGCCCAAAAGCACTGGAAAAGAGGCTGTAATTTTCCTCGAGTGTCAAGGGAATTATAATTTGTTTTTTTAAAGCATCGTTTATTGCAGGCCATTATTCTAAGAAGTTGGCTGAGTTTCAAGGCGGTCTGCATGGTCATAAATCGTGCTCCGTGGCGGGCGCTGAGGGCTAGACGACACTTTGTTTATTTTTATTTAATACAAAAGGTATTACAATTATGAGATTTGAAAGGGATTTCAAGTAAGCGCGTTGCTTCATAGAAATTGCTTTATGAGCCGGAATTGAAAATTTGTTTACAAAGAAGCTTGGAAAACCAACTATTTTTCTTCAACAAGTTTTTTGAATATATTAACTGCACCAATAAACTGGCCAACGCTCAATAGTTTTGCATGCCAATTATATATTCTAATCGTCGCCTCCTACCACTCCATTCATAACAACTGTTTGGCTGCGCCGTTACTTTCATTAAGTCATTTAAAATTGTATTAATATTTATTAATTGTATCAAATACAATACGTGAGTCAGAAAATTAATCCAAGTCACAAAACTCGTTCTTGAACGCATTGTCGCATTAATTACTTTTAATTAATTTTAAATTTTAAAAGATCAAAGCCTGGGCTGGAATAATTACTTCATTTATTACTCTATTCTGAATCACTATGCCGTTATAATAATAATTCATAGCAAGGTTTGATAAACATTGATTACAAATAACAATCATCTTTTTTATCAACAAAAGAATTGGAATAATTCAAATCGATTGAATCGTGCCGGGTCTTGATTGTCTTCAGTTCGAGTCTATTCAAGAAAGATTTTACTAAGGAAGTTTGGAAAATCGAGTGGTTAAAAAAACGGTTGGAACAACACTCGACAGTTCACTCATTTAAGTTGTAAATTGCAAAATCGATTAAAAAATCGTAGATAATTTGCAGTTCCACTGAAATTTTAGTTTATTTTTCACTATATTACTTGAATCGAACAAAAATAAGAGAATTAATTTCTGAAAATAAGACAGGGTAAGTGCCAGCTGGCGTTCGAAAAAAAATTTCTGCATTAAAGTAGAAATATGTGCGCATATACGACAACATATTTTCTAATTATTAAAATCACTTGGCTGCTTAAGTCGCAAATTTACCAGGAATTTAAAAGTAAAGAAAATAGCCAAAAATTTCACCATTTCTTATAAGAGAAAAAGTCTCGGAGTCCAGCTCCATCGTCAGTTCAAAACCTAGAACACAGGTACAAACAATTAGTAACCTAAAATTCATCACTGCGCACAACTATATTGATAAACTAGGGATGATCGCATAAGAACAGGAAGAGGATCTTTGTACTTGAAAAACGAGCTAATTTTAAAATTGTTCACTAGCAATACATTAAGATTTACATTTGGGAGGTATTTAGAGAATACGTTAGAAACGATAGAATTCTATCGTATATAATACTTATACTTAATATACTTACTTAACTATACTAAATACTTAATACTATAATTACTATACTTATACTTATTATACTTACTTATACTTACTATACTATATATACTACTATATACTTATACTATACTATATACTTTTACTTACTATAATTACTTACTTAATACTTATACTTAATACTTAAACACTTCCTGTTCTTATGCGGTCATCCCTAGTTTATCAATATAGTTGTGCGCAGTGCGCATCTGCGTATGTCGGTATGACATCGCGCAATTTTTATACTAGGCTTGCAGAGCATAGGGGCAGGAGTTATAGAACAGGGAACATACTTGCGCATCCCCCTCATTCAGCCGTACGTATTCATGCCGAGCAGTGCAACGTCCCGGTGTCCAATAGTGATTTTAGAGTTTTAGCCTCCACAATTGGTGTTTCTGACCCACGAATTTTAGAATCATTATATATTTTCAAACAGAAACCCAGTTTAAATGCTGCATTCAGTTCCTATCCTCTACAAATTGTAAATAGATAGTACTTTCTCGACATGTCATCTCATTTTTATTTCTGTTGTCTTCGATTTTAGTTCTAATGTCCTCAAGTTTAGGTGAATTGTTTGAATGTGAATTTTAGGTTACTAATTGTTTGTACCTGTGTTCTAGGTTTTGAACTGACGATGGAGCTGGACTCCGAAACGTTTTCTCTTATAAGAAATGTTGAAATTTTTGGCTATTTTCTTTACTTTTAAATTCCTGGTAAATTTTCTAATTAGAGTTAGAGAATAAAAATCAATATTTCAATATAGTTGTGTACCCACAAAAAGAAATATCAGTCGGAGTTGACACGTAGTCCATTTCTTAAATGCCAAATTGAAAATCATGTTTAATTTTAATGGTAAGGGTGAAATTCGAAGCGGTCAAAACAGTGTTTAAAAACATTAGCCTATGAAGTAGTTAAATGATAGAAAATTTTGATGATAGAACATTTAGATTTTTGATCATATAAAATTGCGTGGGCTTCCCGTTACATCGTCTACAATTTCTACATCATCACGCTGCATACTTTAATATAAACTGGAAAATCAGACTTGATTTTAATGACTCAGGGTGAAATTATGGAGGATGAAATGGGGGATTTAGAAACACTAATTTTTGAGCTGTCACAATGATAGATTATTAATTTTCATGGTACCCTCGCTACTTTACCATCGCCCGCGTCACGTTAGAGCGCTGCTGCTGATAGTCGACGGCGATAGTTTCGCCGTTGCTATATTTCGCCCGCACGAATATGGCCGGACAAACACGATGGTGTTGAATGAATGAATTGATCCATTCATCCATTCATTAACGTATATTGGTGTTGTAGTGGAAAGAGTGTTTCTCATTTGTTAGAAAGTCCGTAAAAACGCACAAGTTGTTCATGTTCCTGACATAATTTTCTGGTTCATCAAACTGATTCCCGTTTTTTTTAGTTTATCATTATAATTATTCATAGTACATCAAGATCCGAAAAAAATAAAATTACAAAATCCAATTTTCTCTTCAACTTTGTGCCAAAAAAAATATTGTGACGGAATAAGTGGCAACAGACGCGATTCATCAACAGTGGCATGCGAGGTTGCAGTAACATCTGCTCTGTCAAGCTTATAATTTTTTAACACTCATCGAGGGCCTAAGAGTATGAGATTAAGAGAAAATGTCAACTAATAGACCAAGAAAAAACGACACATTGAATCCTTATTTTTTTCTTGTCTCGGTTTATGGAAACAGTACTAAAACTATTTATGCCTGATATTTGTTTAACTATTTAACTATTAAAACTATTTATCTTTATAAGCCAGGCAGCTGTACTTCTCAATAAACCTACAAATTTTGTATTATTAAAGCTAAAACTACAAACCAAAAGCAATAAATTTCTTGGTCGGTCAATTCAAATTCCAGTAAACTGCGGGTTAATTTAAACATTTCTTATCAAAGTTCACTGTAGTCTAGCTTCCATGCAGAAAATCTCTCTCCAATACAATATTTTTTTTCCTCTTCGTGAGAGGCTGAGCGGTATTTTCAGGATAAGTTTTAGGCTGCGTAGGCCGTAATTAAATTCTTATGTAAAGCTACGGAGCCTGCGACAAGTTACCATATTTATACGTAAGCAGGAGCACAGCAAAACACTTTGCTTTGATGCAGTCAAAGTTCTCGGTGTTGATGAATGAACGCGTGGGGACTTTTTACGTTGTTATGCTCTTGTAGAGCTGCTGAGATCCATTATTGTTTTTGATAAGTTTTTCTTTTGGATGTAATATTTGGATACAAAATCCTGTTTGAAAAATGAAGGACCGTCTTAACCGCGCAACGAATACCAGAATTTGTTACTAGCACTTCATGAATTATATGTAGACTATATAATTATACGATGTAATTTTTATCTGTGGACTATATAATTATACAATGTAAAACCTCTCGGGTATTTATCATTAACACGCGTCATCATACACGCATCATGCACGCGTCATCATACACGAGTCATACTCCCATAATTCTGATGAGTTATCCCGATTCCTACGAAAAATTTAAAATCTAATTCATTTTTGCCAACATAAGTTGAACGAATATTACTGAGCGCAAATCTTACTCTATGAATATATAAGATTATCTAATATATTACCTTATACTGCATGTATATAGTATATATTACCTGATGCAACTGATATAGTAGATAATATCTTAGATCAATGCAGATAAAAATCTTACTCAATTTAAAAATAAGTCAATTAAAAAATTTAGGCTGCCGTAGGCAGCCTAAATTTTTAAGATAATTTAATAATTTTAAGATAATTTAATTCTTAATTTAAATTTTTAAGATAATTAATTCTTTTTTAAGAATTAATTTAGAATGCCGTAATTAAATTCTTATGTAAAGCTACGGAGCCTGCGACAAGTAACCATATTTGTGTGGATTCTTTTGATTGCTTTCTCTTGTAAAATCCGCATCGTGTCTACGTAAATTTAGTCATGCAGTGTGTCAGAAAATTGGACATTGCCTCTAGTCGCAAGCAGTGCCATTTTTTCATTACTTTTTGACTTCTAAATATTTTACCTACGCACGATGCGAAAAAAGGGAGATGCAGAGCCTGAACTTTAGAGCCTGATAATTATTTATCAGGCTTTGAAGACACCAGGTAATTTCTTATTTGATATCTAATTCAGTAATGTAAGGTTCTTAGACTTGAGAGTAGGTGTTATTTCCTACATAATTAATGTACAAGCAAAAGTGTCTGTTTCAATAAACAAACTTTTTTGAACAAGTGGATCAGCAATAACTTCTGCCTCACTGAAATTAAGCCTAAAATATTTTTTGTTTCCCAGTTTAGAAATTCCTGAAAGAAAAAAAATGCACGGGAGAATATTTCCGAGCTAGATCTAGAGCCTCTAATTTTAAAGCTCCTGTTCTCAAGCTCAACAGTTTACAAATTCTAAAAAATTTGCGTATATTCATAAGATTTAATTTTCATGAATTAACTTTTGCATTAAAATTCTCTCTCATGCATGTAAGCTACTGTAATTTTATTAAACATATCAGCCTTCGATTAAGTAAATTAGTAACTGTTGGTTTTCAATTTCGGAATCGAGGAGTTTTACGAAATTTTAAAGATGGATGCTGTAGAAATTTCTCAGAAACTAAGTAAATTTGTTAGTTGTTCTTGTATATAATTAAGAAAATCTACCAATACAGTATATTGATATTTAGGTATGAAGCAGGTACTTATGATATGCTTGCTAAGAAACCCTTAAGAAATGATGATATAATGTTATTTGCAATTCATATATGATACCCCTGATGAAGATTATCTTATCATTCTGTATGCCTATTGAGTATGATTTTTCTGCTTCTGATATGTAAAGTTACTAAATGAACTGAATTAAAATGTTAATAGTAAATTATTCAAGTTATTTTCTCCCTCTGTCCAGGAGGCTCCGTTAAATTAAATTTCCCGTAAATTCCTGAAGCAGCTTGTGTGGTTTCTTTTGATTGCTATCTCTTGTAAAATGTTTAAGCTAATTTTATTAGTGTTATTGGAAAAATAGTCATCTAATGGCAAAATCTCCGTCCAAATCTCATTAGTGGTAAACTCATTTTACAACCACTATCTTACTTTAAAATCTCTACATCAATGTTATCTGTATTAATCTAATTGTAAAACTACCATCAAACTGTGAAACCTCTACCTCTATTTCACTAGTATCAATCTCATCGTAAAATTTTAATGATTTTGAATAAATTTTACGCAATTTTATCAGTCTTATCACACTACGATCATCATTCTACCTGAAGAGTCATTTTTTCAAAGTTATCCGGTTTCCAGCGTCTGACGGCCGCTCTTTAATAATAATAATTGTTCAGGCCATAAAAAACTCGGGATTTCTTCTGAAACAAAGCCGGAAGCTCTGAATTTAATAACTGGAATTAAATCCTCGAATTAAATTCGAAGTTCGTGACGCGCGTGGCACGCAAAATTTCCCTCTAAACCTCGATTACGTAAATATTTAAATGTCTAATTCTTCATAAAATCTTTCTCCAATCCTGCCCTTGTAGCAATCTGTGAAATTGAGCCGACATTATTGATCCCTCTTCATTTTCTTCATGGATTAATATTTAGAAAATGAATTACGTTAAGATTTTCCCGATTGAGCAGCGAGCATGTAAATCATATTTCATAATCTTCAAGTGTTGGATTTTAATTTCGGTTTTATTTATCTCATCTAGGTACAGGCGTATAGGTAACGTCTAGGTACTGGCGTATAGGTTGCGTCTAGATGCTGGCGTATAGACAGCGATTAGGTACAGGCGTATAGGCAGCGTGCAGGTACCAGCGTATAGGCAGCGTCTAGGTACTGTTGTATAGGTAACGTCTAGGTATTGGCGTATAGACANGCGTATAGACAACGTCTAGGTACTGGCGTATTGGCAGCGTCTAGGTACTGGCGTCTATGTAGCGTCTAGGTACTGGCGTATAGGCAGCGTCTAGGTACTGGCATATAGACAGCGTCTAGGTACTGGCGTATTGGCAGCGTCTAGGTACTGGCGTCTAGGTAGCGTCTAGGTACTGGCGTATAGGCAGCGTCTAGGTACAGGCGTATAGGCAGCGTCTAGGTACTGGCGTATAGGTTGCGTCTAGGCATTTTTATCCTCGTTGTACCTGCAATATCTTGTAGTTAAATCGTATGCTATTCGCATATTTCACATCAATCTTTATTCTTGCCTTTGCTAGCATATAACTCATTGCTTTTGAATTCACGGTTTGCAGCCTGCAGCTAAAATGTCATGCCGAGACAGGCCTCTTTTTAAGATGTATTTTTTTCGAACGGATCCGGAGGTGATAAAATTCTGAGAGCGTTAATGATAATATTCATTGTTAATGCACTATTCATGTTCAAACTCTTTAAGCTGTTATTAATCATCGTACAAAATATTAAAATGTTTCCTTAGATCCATTTGGAAACATATAAGGCTATTTTTTGTAATAACCCTAAATGGTAAAAAATCTACTATGCTCTAATAATATCTTGATCATGAAATTCATTGAGGGCAAACTATAAGTTGCAAGATTGCACTTAGAATATATCCGACAAGCACCATAGCATTCAGGCAAAGGTTATTTGGCCACAAGCTTTTCATTCTTGAGTTATACAAAATACAAAAATATGTTATTTGAGATGTAATCTTAGTGTAAGCAATTAAAGTTGTTGGTAATATAATATTATTACAATTATTTCTCTATAATAAGTTATGGGTGATACAAAAACATGTTCAAGAAAAGCTTCGAGCATACACTTTTTAGCGCATTTTCTCATATATGGAAAAAAATGCACTATTGTGCTCGCCATGTCCGTCCGTCCGTCTGTCTGTCTGTCAGTCCGTCTGTCTGTCTGTCTGTCCGTCTGTCCGTGACCTCGAGTTTTCGTCGACGAGAAAATGCGCTCTCTGTCACTCACTGCAGTTAGTACTGAGTTATATTTTTTAAAGTTTTGTGTAAAGCAAACAAAGTCACGGAGCTCCGGACATCAGGATGGGAGTTGTTTTAGTTAGGATCATATTCGGGGGGGCAGCAAAATAAGAAGCCTAATAAACGCCTACGTAGGTAGGAACAGATCTTCGTACAATCAGAGAAATGAGCGAGGCTTTGTCCAAATAACGATTCACTATTTGTTCCTTTGTGGGTCATCTTGACCCAAGTTGGCCGTGTGAAAGGGCGTATCAGTGCTAAGGCAGCTCTCTGCTTGTGTTGTTAGTAATAAAGTGTGTCAGTATTTGCACTATGTTACCCATACATTGTTCTGTGTATAGCCCCGTTATGGCTTCACAGAACTGACATCAACTCGAGAAGTTCCTCCGCTAGGTTTGGACATAAAGTTTTGCTGCTTGTTCGTAGCCGTAAAATTTTCTTCTTGATTCAAACATAAATATTGTTTTATTGTTTTGTAGGCGCAATTATACGTTGCTGATATGTTGTTATCCCTGAACTTGAAGTAAGACACTGCGCTGACCCTAAAATTTAGCCTTGGTATTCAGAGGCAGATGTTAAATTTTGGGTCAGAATATCACAAGTAAAATTATTGTTGCTTACTCCTGGAATACAAATTTAATGAAATATAACTTGAGTTCAATGTTAAATAAGAGACTTATACAATGCAAGACTGTAAATGCAATAAATATTTAAAATTCTTTCTAACCTCTTCTTAGTGAATAATTTTGGTCAAAGCTCCCACTGTAATAAATAACACCTTTTCAACCTACTAATTCAACCGGTATCTTACGATGATGGAAATGCGTTCCTCCTCAGATTAAATGCGTTTTAAGATTAAGAATAAATGGAAATGCGATTAAATTAAAAAAATCTAGGTAAACAAACAAAGTCTAAATAATTATCTTCTCATCTTACGCTGCTTGAAGCGCGCAATTTCGATTTATAAATAAATACAGAAGCATCACAGTTACACAGTTACAAAATACAATAGAATTTGTTATTGGTGAACATTACTAGCATTATAGTTATATATGAAGTATTTTTTTAGTTGAATAACAAAATTTCACACGTTAAATAACGGTATTTTTTCATATCCATTTCATGTCTCAAATCAAATTCTGTTTACCCATGACCATCTCCTGAAAAACCTCATGCAAAGAAATATTCCCGTAAGATCCATCAATTTATTCGTAATCATAACATAATTACTGCAAATGTTATTTTCGTGCCGAGATCTTCGTGTTGAGTGGATAAGGAAATCTTCTCTTATCGAACAATACAGACGACACCAGCACGATATTATAAAGGATATTATATCTCGCGTGGCAAGGAACAACAGGACGTGCAGGATTTATTTCCAGCATTTCCTACGTATCATTCAATAGTAATGTATTTACGTATTATTCAGTGATAACGCACTGACGTATCATTCAATAATAACGCACCGACGTATCATTCAATAATAACGCACCGACGTATCATTCAATAATAACACACCGAAGTATCTTTCAATTATAACGCACTGAAATATCAATCAAAAATAATAATTCAATAATAATATCATTCAAGCAAGGTATAGCTGAGTAACTGGTCAGGGATAGGCAGGTATAGCTGAGTAACTGGTCAGGGATAGGCAGGTATAGCTGAGTAACTGGTCAGGGATAGGCAGGTATAGCTGAGTAACTGGTGAGGGATAGGCAGGTATAGCTGATTAACTGGTGAGGAATAGGCAGGTATAGCTGCCTTAGCACACATAAATACAGCTAAGACAACGGCGAGACCGGAGCCTCCATGGCAAACTCCGAACAAGAACTGAACATGAACTTCAAACATCTTTGTATCAAAATGGAAGACTCTACTTTTTGCATAACAATAAAGAAACCATATATTTGATGAAGCCCTTACGACGTTACGTTATTCTTTTAGTCCGTTACGACGTTCAACTGAATGTAGAACGTGTTTAAATTAATTTAAATTAAGACTCTGCAATTATACAGTTCGTAATTTGACCTCGCCAATATTCATACCAAACTCGAGATTATTTCAGCTTCATTTCCTCTGATTCCAAAATCCGGCCAAACTGCAGCCAATGCGTCTTTCCAATAAATCTTATTTATCAGTTATGTCACCATAATTTAAATCATATTCTTGGGCAAAAAAATGGCATTAGCGGTGAATTGACCTTCGTTTATGTACAAAATATGGCGAATATGTATATAAATTTACAGCAATTCTAATTAATCCGTTGGCAAGTCTTTGGACATGACAATTTCAGTATTAAATATACAGAAACAATTAAAAAAAAATCCATGTATCATTTACGCAGCGTTTACCTGCTAGACCTAGCATAGTCAGACTCAGCGAGTCCCAGCAAGACCCTGAGACCAAGCCGTACCTAGCGAGACCCAACGAGACTCAGCGAGACCCAGCCGTCTCAGCCAGACCCAGCAAGACCCTGAGACACCAATCCATATATACCCATCCAGGCCCAGCCAGACCCAGCAAGACCCTGAGACACCAATCCATATATTCCAGACCCAGCCAGACCCAGCCAGACCCAGCCAGACCCAGCCAGACCCAGCCAGACCCAGCACCCTTACCACCAGCACTGAGTTTTGCGTGGGACAACATCTCGTTAGGACAAGCACTGCCGGGCAGAACGCAATCATGCGTATTTGATTGACCGCGAAATGATTGATAAGAACGGAGCGCTTAACTCACGTTTAAGTATGCGAACTCCGGCAGATGCTGATAGCGAAACGCGGGCTACGCCAATATGGTTTATATAAAGAATTTTTATTGCAATTTTTATTTTCTCGGGGCATGCTGGTGTTGGGGCATAGATACGGGGTCGTTCTTTTTATAAAAAATTATCGTAGAACTTCTATAGTATGGATGTAAACAATTAGGCTACTCATAACACGAACTTACTTTAAATGAAATTAAAAAGCTTTTCTAGAACCCCGAACACAACAAGAAGAGATATAAATAAATAAGAACGCAAAAGTCCTTGCTTGCTGCGACGCCTTTCTTTCTCAAATGTTGTGAGGTGGGAAAATGATGATTATGATGTGAGTAACATTGTGAGTAAATCATTGGTGAACATTATTATCGAATTATTTTCCTCGCTGGCGCGCACTGAGACGAATCCTTATATAGTCTCAAGTCAGCTTGCTGAATCTTATTGGCCGAGCATTACAGCTCAGGCCGCCATCTTTTTATTTGTGGCACGATAAAATAATGTATTGGAACGAAGCGCCAAGTTGTTCAAGTTTCTCCAAATATTATCATATTTCAGGTCAGTGAAAGAATATGAATCAAAGAATAAAAATAATATGGCTCAATAAATCTTATATCATGTCTTTTGTTCAGCATACTGAAGCATTTTATTCTATTCAAAGATATATGAAATGCTGGTATTATGTAGGTAGGTTGTAATGTGTGTTATAATAGAAAACATTTACAGTACTGGCATGAAATTGAAGAGACAGGAAGACGTGATCTCTTCAACCAAGGGATGAATGAAGCTTCATTACAATTTACTAAAGCTTTATATTAAATGAATAATGTGAGAATCAATGATTTATATACTTGATTAAGTAAATACAAAGAAGAATGCAGTCACGCGATATTCTTTGATTTCACTTCCGTTACGAAGGAATAAAAAATGAACTATTGACTAACTTTCTAAGAGATTCTTGACGGATGCCTGAGTGGAGCAAGAGGAAGGGGTGGATGAAGAATGCCTTAGTAAAGTTATCATTGTTTAATTACCAATTATTTAAAGTTTTACCATGCATATTTCAAAGCTTACCTATAAACGAGCCGGAGTGTCTGGCAAGCTATTTCAAGTTTCATCACAAAATTATCTAAGTTTCCTGACGAGCTATTCAAAATTAAATGACAAACATAGAATTAAATATTTCACAGAAATATTTCAATATGGCGCACGGAACATTTTAAATCTGCAAAAACTAGTATCTTAATGTCGACGGCGTTGCTGAAATCGACCTCTGCTACGAACACGATAGTATAAATAAACAATCACGCATAATACTTTTTTTGGCACAAATTGATAAATGTTTGTAGGAAACTATTTGCTAAAGCTGGATAGCATTAAAAACTCGATAAAAATACCAATGATTCATGAGGACTAAACGTACAGCTCAGGCCGCCGAACTTCCCGTTATCATTGTCTTTTAATTGCACTCATTCAAATTTTCATGAGCCCATTCTCTCAATTTCGCGAGCCATTAATGTCCAACACAACAAAAATACCGTAAAGCAAGCAATAAAGTGCACATTAGGCACGAAAAACACGCATGACCCTATAAAAATAAAATTAAGCTGCCATTACCGAGACCTGCACTGTAATTATGTGCGTATTTCTAATTCAATTCTCTGGGACGCTCTGAAAAATTCTACGCGCTGGTCAAGAGGCCGACACCAGAGGCGCGGTGCTTACAAATTGACTCATTCGCTGTGGCCCAGACGCGAGCTTACGCTTACATTAAAAGAGGACAAATTTGAGTTGAAATGAACCCGTGCTGCGAAAATAATGCGGTATTTTCAAAAGTTTCCACATTTCTTTAGCCTTAAAAAATGAGACATACAGTAGAGACTCAAGTAATTCGTATTTTGAATGGTCAATTTTTCTCAGGAGTTATCCAAACATGCAGCAAGCAAATTTCTGCAGGCTTTTAATGCTGGTAAATTTCGCTTGCGAACAAATTTCCAAATATTTCCTTTGCTTACTGACGTAAAATGTTGGGTTAGGGTTGGGTTTTGCAGTGTTCAATGCTTTCAGGTCGTTCCTTTACTGCCACCTCCGTAAACTCTTCATATTTAGGATTGCAAAGCAAACTGTCGGAGATTTACTTCTCTGAGTTACTGTACGGAATTCGTTTTTTTTTCAATTCTGAGTTATAAAGTAAATAATTATTTTTGTGGGAGAATTTCGAACTTTTTTACAATTCAGAAAAAAATGTACCTCAAATGTTATATTAATAAAGTCAACACGACATGGAAAACATTCTCAAAAATTATCACATCGACTGTGTTTTCAATTAGTTCTGAATAACTATGCAAAAACATGAACACATTCACCATGCTGTTATACAGCTATTTCTCCAGTTTTTATGCAGCTGTTTCCCGGTGCTTTTACTGTTTTACATCTGTTCCACCAGCTGTCATCCGGCTGATTCATCAGCAGTTGTACAGCTTTTTCACCAGCTACCATATACACTGTAAGAAAAATTAACCGTTAAACTATCTCACCGGCGTTCTAGTGGCCAGCCGACACGTGAAAAGAAACACCGTATGGCCGTTTTTATTCAAATTTAACACTATAAACCATACAACATCCGAAAAAAACGAATAAACTTTTTATCTTCACGTGACGACCGGCCACTAGGACGCCTGTGAAACCGTTTTTTACCGTTTTTTCTAACAGTGGTATATATACAGCTGTTGCACTAGATACCATGTAACTGTGTCACCAGCTTCAAAACAGCCTTTTCACCAACTCTTTCACCAGCTGTTATATAATGCTTTCACCTGCTATTAAACCCCTGTTTTCCTAGCCGGCATAACGCAGTTTATGAAGCTGTTATATTGCTGTACAAATTGAACGGCTGCAGCTAATTGCAGAGGAAGGTTTTTCTAGAAGGCCTACCTAATAGGCAATATTTTTTGGCTCGTGAATGTGTGTTAGATAGCTGTTGGTCTAGTTCTGTGGCTGGGTCTGATTATTGTCCGATTCAGTTTCAAATTATTAAACCTAAGTGATTAACATTTTATGTTAAAATCAATTGATGACATGAGCGTGACTCACTTGAATTGAGTCAATGTTTACTGGTCGTTTAGGCGCGAAATTACGGAGATGTAGCGGCCGTTTTGGCCCCTGCAACGTTGGTTATCTACTCCACACAAATAAATTAGTGGGTCTTATAACAACTAGATGCCTTATTGCCCCGTGAGTGGATCATTCTGACCCAGTTTGGCCCGGCATTAGGGCGTAACAGTGTTGAGATCATAAAGTGTTTCACCTTTTTGGACAATTTAAGCCATTAAATTTCCGAGTGTGGGGGGCCGCCATTGTCAATTTTGAATTTAAAGTTGTCTAATTTGTTTATTGTTTCGCACGAGAGAACATTATTGCAAACTGACGCTTTAACTATTATTGTTTAATAACATTTATTGATAAACAATAATAGCACAACATATAAACTATCTTGCCTTCACCCGTTTGATCTTCTTCTAATACAACATTTTAAAAAAAGCACACGAAATTAAATGATCTTCTCGCTACAAAATTTGAAATATGACTCAAGATATGCAGAGATATTTAATACATTCAACTAACGTTAATCTGGGTATATCGATTGTAATAACGTTAATTCATCGATATTCAGCAGATTCATATGCAGCGTCAGGACGACTCGACCGTCCCTGTATCGAGGAGCAGTTCGGTCACAAGCTATGCTAACAAATGCAATAAATTCGCTAGCATCGCCAGCCGAGAGTCTGCTGCCAATGCCATAGGATAAATGGCGTAACAGTTCTATGGGGAACTATAATACCTATGTTATTTTAGGGGCTTTATAGTGCATTTATGAATATTATATTTATTATGATTATTTTTTAGTAGTATTAGTAGTGGTAACAGTATTTTTATAATTAACATTGTTATTACTACTCCAATCTTTTATTATTATTAGCAAAACGACGTATGTTCTATAACACCTTCCAAAACATTAAACTATTTGCAGTTCAGTTGAACTCCTGTACTGTAATTATTATTTTACTATATAATATTTATTCTTAACATTAAAGATTATATATTATAATACATGGCGATATTATGTATTATGTCACTATTTTCTTATAACGAATAAAATACATATATTATATTCATATGTATTATGAAGATGCTTACATTATTGCGACTCGTTTATACGACGAGTGCAATGACAGCTCATACATACATACACTCCACACTTCCTGGGTCACTCCTGTGAAGTGTGGGACACTCCACACTTCCTGGGTCACTTTAACTTTTAAGTGGTTGGGAACTTTAAATCCGATTTGCCTAGCAAGTTTCAGTTGTAAATGGCGTCCAAATCTCCCAGCTGAAAATTAAGATAAATTATTTGTAAAATAATACTAATAAAGAATAATAATAATAAACAATGAGATGTTTTATACGTAAATGGCGTGCAATGAAGAGCCTGTGTACAATAGAGTTTATTGTAGTGTAATGCTCTACAGATCAATATGCTTATGACGTGATAATTTTAATCATTATTCGGTTGTATTATTGGAATATTTGGTAAATACCGAAGCATTGATATAAATCGTTAATATGTTTTATTTTGGAGTGCAAACATTGCTGTAATTTATACTCAGTAAAGATACTAAATACTGAACAAGTATTTGGGAGAGTTTTTCACAAAATTTAGTTTAATATTTCTGTTTTTCACATCGAGTACTAGTTTATTATGAGGCGATTATAGGCAGACAAATTAATATAATTCTAGCAGACATTAACTAATTAGTTGCATGAGCTTGCGGTAATTGCATCATTATCTTCTCATTAAGTTGCTTCTGGAACATTATTAAATTTTTGAATTAGGGTACGTTACCTTCACAATACAATTTAAGGCTTTAGACTAAACTTTCAACTCTCAATGATTACCTTCTATTAACCTGCTTGATAATTATAACAACAGAAAAAGGTCGGAAGTAATTATTATTACTCATTATTGATTATTTTGAAATGAATACCGATTAAAATCATCATCGAAGGAGCGTCGTTTGACTCTACTCGTGGTATGCACAAAACACGACGCGAATATATAGAAAAACTGTGCCGAACGAATTCCGTTTTAAAAATGGTATGAATGAGCAAACGATAATTTAAATAGTTTAAAATATTCTATTATAAATACATATATAGTAGCTGTACAATACATAATAAATATACAGGTCTAATTAAATCAAATTAATGTGCAAAATTCGAAACCCGAATGCTAATAAGTAATCGATCATTTTTACATATTCAGTGATCGTTAAAAGCTTGGATTGTTTTATTGGGTCACTTTACAATGAATGTGTCACTGTCTAAATAGTGACACAGTTCTTTACCCACAGCACTAGTAACGAGAGATCGTAGCTCTGACACACCCTTCTGCCGGGCTAAAGTGGGTCAGATGACCTGCATTAGGATAAAAATGCACTGATATTTTCGGGCCGACAGCAGTAGGCCTTACAGCTGTAAGGCCCTGCAGCTGTAAGGCCCTGCAGCTGTAAG